>NC_141689.1:99172579-99359372 GCF_964263255.1 Lissotriton vulgaris | reverse complement strand
GTCCTGCATGAGGCAGGAGGGGTGATTCTGTTATTTCACAGGGACGGTACTGCATGAAGCAGGAGGGGGGCTGTTATTTCACAGGGTACTTACTGCATGAAACAGGAGGGACGGACTGTTATTTCACAGGGTACTGCCGGACGCAGGAGGGGTGGTTCTGTTATTTCACAGGTTACTGTATGAAGCAGGAGGAGTGATTCTGTTATTTCACAGGTTACTGTATGAAGCAGGAGGAGTGATTCTGTTATTTCACAGGTTACTGTATGAAGCAGGAGGAGTGATTCTGTTATTTCACAGGTTACTGTATGAAGCAGGAGGAGTGATTCTGTTATTTTACATGGTAATGCATGAAGTAGGAGGGGTGATTCTGGTTTTTTACAGGGTACTGCAGGAAGCAGGAGGGGTGGGACTGTTACTACACAGATACTGCATGAAGCAGGAGGGGTGGTTCTGTTATTTCACAGGATACTGCATGAAGCAGGAGGGACGGTTCTGTTATTTCACAGGGTACTGCATGCAGCAGGAGGGGTGATTCTGATATTTCACAGGTTACTGCAGGAAGCAGGAGGGGTGGGTCTGTTATATACGGGGTACTGCATAAAGCAGGAAGGGTGGTTCTGTTATTTCACAGGGTACTGCATGAAGCAGGAGGGGTGATTCTGTTATTTCACAGGGTACTGCATGCAGCAGGAGGGGTGATTCTGATATTTCACAGGTTACTGCAGGAAGCAGGAGGGGTGGGTCTGTTATATACGGGGTACTGCATAAAGCAGGAAGGGTGGTTCTGTTATTTCACAGGGTACTGCGTGAAGCAGGAGGGGTGATTCTGTTATTTCACAGGGTACTGCATGAAGCAGGAGGGTGGGACTGTTATTTCACAGTGTACTGCATGAAGCAGGAGGGTGGGACTGTTACTACACAGATACTGCATGAAGCAGGAAGGGTGATTATTTTATTTCACAGGGTACTGCATGAACTAGTAGGGGTGGTGCTGGTATTCCACTGGTACTGCATGTAGCAGGAGGGGTGATTCTTTTATTTCAAAGGTTAATGCATGTAGCAGGAGGGGTGATTCCGTTATTTCACAGGGTACTGCATGAAGCAGGAAGGGTGGCTCTGTTATTTCACAGGATACTGCATGTAGCAGGAAGGGTGGCTCTGTTATTTCACAGGGTACTGCATGTAGCAGGAAGGGTGGTTCTGTTATTTCACAGGTACTGCATGAAGCAGGAAGGGTGGTTCTGTTATTTCACAGGGTACTGCAGGAAGCAGGAGGGGTGATTCTGTTATTTCACAGGGTACTACAGGAAGCAGGAAGGGTGATTGTGTTATTTGACAGGGTAGGGTGGTTCTGTTATTTCACAGGGTACTGCAGGAAGCAGGAAGGGTGGTTCTGTCATTTCACAGGGTACTGCAGAAAGCAGGAGGGTGGTTCTGTTATTTCACAGGGTACTACAGGAAGCAGGAAGGGTGATTGTGTTATTTGACAGGGTAGGGTGGTTCTGTTATTTCACAGGGTACTACAGGAAGCAGGAAGGGTGATTGTGTTATTTCACAGGTTAATGCATGTGGCAGGAGGGGTGACTTTGTGATTTTCAGGGTACTGCATGACGCAGGAGGGGTGGCTCTGGTATTTCACAGGGAACTGCATGAAGCAGGACAGGTGGTTCTGTTATTTCACAGGTACTGCAGGACGCAGGGGGGGTGGTTCTGTTATTTCACAGGGTACTGCATGACGCAGGAGAGGTGGCGCTGTTATTTCACAGGGTACTGCACGAAGCAGGGGGTGATTATGTTATTTCACAGGGTACTGCAGGAAGCAGGACAGGTGGTTCTGTTATTTCACAGGGTACTGCATGAACCAGGAGAGGTGGCGCTGTTATTTCACAGTGTACTGCAGTCATGTAGACTTCCAGCTCTGAGTGTGTCCAGGCTGAATATCTGGGGCTGCATAAGCTCTCCAGATTCCCCAGACATTACCTTTAGACAGGAAGCGCCTAAAATAGATCACTTTCAGCAGCGACTCTAGTTTAGGAGCCGGGTAAAGCACTGAGGGAAAAATCAATGTGATGTCACTGTACCGTCCTGTACTATCCGTGAGGAGGAATAGGGCAGAGGTGCAGTCCGGTGATGCAAGTGTATAGCGCTAAAAACCCTTACCTATAAACCTGATAGAGTTGCTGCATGTGCATAGCGCCTAAAAAGCCCCTTCCATCTTTCTCTCCCTAGCCCCTTCCTCGGGGGCAGATTCAGTCTAAGGAGCATGCCCATGCCTTTCATGACATGGCAGAGTTGGCAACATTTGAAAAACATTTCCAGGATCATTTTGTAGCACAGCTATCAATTACTTACTTGAAAATGTACCACACCCACTGCCCCAAAGCTCTGTTAACCTGCAAACCCACACAATTAGCATAATTTAGCTCCGCCTACTTATCATAGTGCAGAATAAAGGGTCTACTCAATAAAGAGAGAATTGCAGAGAATTGAGACGGGAATTTCGAGCTTTGTGTCACACTTGTCAGAGCTGGAAGTGCAATTGCTGGGACTGGCCCGGGAAAGTGAATTACCCAGAAAAGTCTCCAACTTGCCGGGACTGTCCCAGCAAAACCGGGACAGGTGCCAGCTATGACATGGCAGTAACCTGAAACCAATTGTTGCTCCATCCAACACATATGTTACGGTGGCCGTTTTCAGGTAGAAAAGTCAGATACTTTGCCAAGTGATTGTCTGGCTTTCATAACCGGCTGATAGACCCTTAAACTTAGTTCTACCAAGATATTTTCTAGCTATTATTACTAATCAATGTATCCATAACAGTGCCGGGGTCCCTGCCAAAGACAACAGAGAAATGATAACTTTCAGCCAGGACTTTTTGGGTGGGACCTCCTCTTCATGTGAACTCGTCCACAAACCGTAGCCCCTCTAATAAAGGCGCACTCGGGCCGCCAAGGATGAATTCACCGTTTCCAGGACTTGCCGAGAAGGATGGTTTTGTTGTGGTCTTCCTTTCGGATCTTTTGACCCTCTTCTGCATCCCACAGCAGGACAAGAAGCAGCTGGCCTGGGCCTGTGGGTGCTGCCTATGCAGAAGAGGGCGTTCCCTTGTTTTACAAGGCTGCCTGCCAATGGGAGACGTGCTGGGATGGGAAGGCGGGCCCAGCATATGCTCTCTCAAAACAAAGGCCCGGATTACCAGTTGGGCAGTATATTCTGAGTAGTTAGGTATTTAATGCATCTGATAATTATCAGATGCGTTAAATACCTCAACTTACCTGAAATTTCAGGAGGTCGAACCTTCCGAATTTTAACTGGGGGAAAGCATGCAGTATTTACTGTTGCATGATAATTTTTGTATGTTAAATGCCAAAATGTGCATGTTATTCCCCATCAACTCGTAGTAGGTGTTATTTGTCATACTCAATAAATAACAGCCCCTGTGTTTTCGTTATTTATCAAGGGCAATAAATAGCACCTAAACTCGTAATCAGGGCCTTAAGAACCTATTTTTACAAAAACTGGCACGGCGCTGCCGGAAAGTCAGGGCACTGCGTTGAATGAATGATAAAAAATGTATTTAGTAAGAGTCGTGTGACAATGATACAATCAGCTACACTCATGCAATACATGTTGTTTTCACATTGCGCAGAGTGTTACACTAGGGCGCAAAGGTGAGCCAGCATTGCTTTGTGTGAGATTTGTATGTGGGAAACACCCTGCAGCACAATGTATCACAGAGACAACTCTCCAAGGTCAAGTCATATAAAATGTGCAATTGTGCGCAAAGTAAACATGACGTAGAAATATTGGCCCTTATCTGTGCATTCAAGGATTTCAAACAATGCCATATAAAGCTATTTTAATAGAGCTGTCTCTCCGTAAAACCCTTGGGCGTTTGCATTAATACCGTCAGTTACATACACTCTGCATTGATTATGTGGGGGTTGGTTCTCCGCAACGCAAAATATTTTAGGCCCGCGCTCATGTCTACTTTTAGAAAAATATCTTTTGCACAAAGCAGTTGCTCAGCACTGCTTCGCATCAATGAACGCCGTTTAGTGTTGCACAAATACTTGTAAAAAGAAATGAGTATATCTCGTCTTAGATGGCATTGAGATTCCAATATACAAAACCATTTCCACCTGTAAATTCAACATACATGTGAAAATGCACTGACTTTTGCGTGCAAATAAAACAAAATGTAATTCACAAAATGTGAATTACCAATTGTAAAGTGATTAAACCATATGCAAATGTCTCTACAATAGGGATGCATAAACGTCACACATTCAAGAGCAGGGATGCTAAGGGAAGTTGGGCACCCCTCAAACGTATGTCTGTGTAGATGTATTCCCAAGTGTCTTAACATGCCCACCCCTGAAACATCAGACATTTATCCGATAAGGACTGGGAGTAAATCCATACCCCTTATGGGCATCCTTAATGCCGTAGCACATCTCATCCAAGGCCTGAAGAAATATCACCCACACCATAAAGGCATTTCATTGGCTTCCCTTGCCAGCCCGCACCATCTTCAAAACCAGCGGCATCATTCATAAAGCCATCATGACCAGCAGTCCCACATGTCTTGCAGACAAGTTCACCATCTGTGGCTATCTTGGCAGGCCGCAGCCATGCCACCACCAGACTTACACTAAGAGGAGCCAAAAAGGGAAAACAAGACAACAGGCCTTCTCGATCTAAGCACCCAGGATCTGGGTGTAGAGTGGGGGAGAGGGTGTGGAGGATGCATTTGTGCATAGCAAACAATATTACCCAGTTAAGGAAAAAGTCATAAAGTGTAATAGTGCGAAAGCAGTTTATCATGCTCAGTTCTAAACTATGCAAAACTGTGAAGATTCACTACATTTCTACAGGAACAGCCCGGGGAGGAGTTACTATTGAAGCTTGCTTATAGTACCCATGGAAACTTCTGTGAATTCTAAAAATTCATAAATCTTTGGAGTTGTAATGTTGCCCACAGGTGTGGGTGGATGATTGTCAATAGGTGGTGGTGGTGGAGGGATTTTGAGATAGTGATACAGTACTTTGTACAGGTTTCTGATCTATGTGAGCTCATATTCGGATTGTTACTGTGTGAAGCAGCTGGGAGGTACCTTTGGAAAATTCAGTCCCCAATATGGCATTTCAACATATATGATTGATGTTTAGAATAAAATCTGGTTCAAAAGAAAACCCAAAGTCTTGGGTTCAGAGACCTAGTCCGCAGATTAATGGCTCTTGACTCGTGAAGTTAGAGAAAAAGCCTTGGAGAAAGAAACATTTTTCTTTCTTGAGTCCCCTGACTCACCAGGATTTCCCCACGGTGACATGCTTCATAATTGGGGCCATCCCAGTCCTCTACAAACTGGGGCGTGCTGCGATATGCGGAGTTACGTAGGAGCACTTACAGGTAGACTATGTGTAGTGCAATTTTTGGGGGAGTGGATGAAAATTGATTAAAAATACCTTGCTAGTGGGCATCAACACATTTTATTCTTGCTCCTAGGTTGGTATGTCTAAAGGGGGTGCACTGAGGAACCTAACTATAATGGTTTGGACCACAGTGTGAGATCAACATGTTTCGAGCTTCCCCTAGCTCTTCCCCAGGACCACACAGGGACCAGCCCTGTGTTTGCCACTCCTAATGTACCTAAAAAGGAAATAAACCGTAGTAAAGTGAAGAAAAATTATTACATAAAGTGAACACGAATAATAAAGCATGCACTGTTGACACATATGTTCCCTATGTCACGTTGTATATCTGAAATGGTAAAAATAACGAGATAGAGCCGAGACGCCTTCGGGCATTTGCCTGCGCTTAACAAATTCCATTAATAAATAAATAATAATAAATAGACCGCACATGGGAGTTGGAACATGGCCGCCAAAGTTGGGAGAGATGGTGGCCATGTTGGATGGATACGCGGGTGGGATCCGTCGTAATCCAAGTTGTAAGACGCATATGATAGAGTGTTTGGGCTTTAGAAGCAATTTACATCATTGTCAGTAGTATTTTAGAAATAACAAGAGCGTTTTTAGACAACTACCCAAAATATTAAAAAAAATTGAAAAATGGTTATGCATCGTGTTTGTATGTAATTAAGCAGCCATTAAGTTGCCTATGTGTTTGGTCCTACCCCAGGTGGTTGGTTATGGGCAGATGAGTACTGTGCAATAACATGGATGGAAATGAATGATTCCCATCTCTGGAAATTATACCATGGTGCAATAATACTGGAGTCAATAGGTGCATTTCGTCCCGTGCATCTAAGATACTCGGGTCACTAGAATATGGTCTTGGAATGAAACAGGTCTTCATGATTCCATGCAAAATCAAATGAATAGACCCCAGGGTATATCATCAGTGTAAGTGTCAGTACGAAGTTTAAACACCCAGCGCTGTTCCCTCTCATGCAGCTTTTTCTCCAGGTTGTCTTTATTATTGATATGTTCTAACACCACCCATCTGAAATCGTTGGGTGTGTGTTGATTCTCAATGAAATGTGTGGTCATTCTCGTGGTTGCACGTTCGCACCTTATGTTACTCCTGTGTTCCACTATACGGGTACTCACTTTTCTAGTGGTCATACCGACATAGTCGAGATTGCAGGGGCAAGTAATCATGTAAACTACTCCATTTGTGTTGCAGTTCGAGAAATGGCGTATTTCCCAGGTGGTGTTGTTGTTAAAAACCACCGTTTTGGTAGCAGTGGTCAGGTGGCAGACACTGCAGTTATTACAGGGGTAGTGTCCTGTTGGTAGTGGGTTGAGTCTCCGTATGCTGCCTTCATTAGTTTTGGTTGTACTCGGTTGTGTGTGCACTAAATGATTGTTTAAGTTCATGCCACGTCTGTGGCTGAACATGGGTGTTGGTATGTTTAGACCCCCCACTGTTTAGTGTGTCCCAGTGTCTTTTCACTATTTTGGTGACTTGGTCTGAGGCCACATTAAAGGTGGTGATACAAATTGGTCTTTTGGGTTCTGAGTCGTTGGTTACTTTGGGTTCAACTAAGGCTTCTCTGTTGTTGTTCACGGCACTTTTGCATGCCCTGGCTACAAGTTGTTTTGGGTAATTGCGTTGTTGGAGTTTCTCACTGAGATCCTTAGCCTGACTTTTGTAATCCTGTTTATTTATTGCAGTTCCTTCTAAGTCGAAGGAATTGCCCAAAGGGTAGATTTTGTTTGAGGTGTCGGGGGTGGAAAACTCTCAAACTGAAGGAGACAGTTTCTTGTTGTTGGCTTGAAATGTGTAGTTGTTGCCAAAGTACCCTGTTGTACTAATATGTTCAGGTCTAGAAACACCAGATGAGATTTTCTCATGGTGTGGGTGAATTTTAAATATGGGTCTTGCAAATTGAGCCATCTTAGGAACTTATTCACATCCTCTTCGTGCCTTCCCAAATTAGTGGAACATCGTCTATGTATCGTTTCCACATAAGGACGTGGTGTAAATGGGGGTTGGTGTTATTTAGAATCTTATGCCTCTCCGAATGGTGCACATAGAGTCCGGCCATGCTCGGCGCAAAGGTACTACCCATGCTGTTACCATGCTGTTGGCGGTATAGGTTGTCCTCAAATCTAAAGAAATTCTCAGTAAGTGCCAGTCTGCAGCACTCCAGCACTACATGTCAGGGGGTGTGGTAGGCCCATTCATTCTCAAGAAGGACCTCCTCAAGTATATCAAGGGTTTCTTTGTGAGGGAGGGAGGTGTAAAGACTCTCCACATCCACGCCAATAAGTATGCTGAATGGGTGGTCAAAAGTTTGATCTTTCAAAAGGTGTAGAACCGCTTCAGTTTCCTGTAGGTAAGTATCAGTCTTTTGTATGATAGGGCTTACGAATGCGTCCGCAAATTCAGACAGTGGTTCCAGAATGGAACCTATCCCAGACACTATTGGTCTCCCTGGTGGTTTCTCCTGATGTTTATGGATTTTTGGGAGGGTGTAAAAATAAGGGGTAACTGGTTTGGTATTTTCCAAAAATCCAGCTTCCTTCTTACTCAACCAGTCATTGGTTAGAAATTCTTCAATGAGGATCGCTATCTCAATTCGAAGCCTCTCGGTGGGGTCTTCCATGATGAGTTTGTAGTTTCTCCCATCAGCTTGGAGGCGTAGGCACTCTTTTCTGTAGTCTGTGGTGTTCTGTAAGACAATGGCCCATTCCTTTATCCGCTGGTTTTATTGTGATTGTATCATTGGCAAATGGTTCTGTATAGCCTCTTTCTCCAAGTTGCTCATATTGTGGAATACCTTGATGGTCCTTGGATCCAGATCCTTCCCGTCCTTCATAACAGCCTTTTCAAAAGCCAGTAGTTTCACTGGTAGGTTGGCAGGTGGTGGTGTAGAGTTAGATTTTTTCTTTAATCCTGTGTCACTCCTTTGTTTATCTGTTGGTGCCTTATGCTTGAAGAAGACTACAAGTTTAATTTTCCTGATGAACACCTTGAGTTCACAGCAGAGTTTGAATTTGTCCACAGAGGGGGTTGGTACAAAGCATAGCCCCTTTTCCAATACTGTCAGTTGTGTAGGTGTTAGTGTCACATCTGATAGATTAACAACTAGACTGGGTTGTTACTTGTCTTTGGATAGTCTGGGGGGCCCATGCTTCGGGTGTGGCTCCTCGATGTCTCTAGAGGCTGTGCCCACTGTAATTGTTGGCCTTTTCTGTTCCTTCCTCATTGCATCCCCTTGCCATTTTGTTGGTCTTGTCCTTGTCCCATTGTTGGTATTGTTGTTGATGGTAAGCCTGGGGAAATTGTGGGGGACCATAAAAGAACGGTGGTGGTGGACCAAAGGGTTGAGTACATGGGCCATCTGGGGGGTTGTCCTCTTTGGTACCTCTGATAGTTACCTTGTGCTCTCCTGGTCCTCCGGTTGCTATTGCGATTGTAACTGTTTGAGGAATCTGAGTTATCAGAGCCGGAATCAGTTCCCTCGCTGTCCGTGTTGTAGCCCGGGTACCTTCCACTCTTTATGTAGTCATCCTTCACGTAGGGGTACACCTTCTCATGTGAGAATGATTTTTGGTCCTTTCTAAGTTTCACATACTTGGTGTCTTTTAACCCAATCTCAAATTCGGTCACCGTTTTATCACGTTCTTCTAGCCGCTTTTTAAATTCTGCGGTGCTCTGGTAGGGCTTCAGGCGAATCTCTAATGTATGGATATCTTCTTTCAGTGCTTCAGACAGGCGTGCTGCAGTTTTTATTATTATCACTAACCAATCCCTGGTACAGTGCCAGGAGATTAGGGAGCAATCTTTTTTGAATAGTTTGTCCTTTTAAAAAAGGATTGGTTCAATCTTTACGATTAAACCTCTTGGTGCGATGGTGGCCCTAAGCTACTCTGCCATCATGATTCCATGGAGTAGTGTCTTGATCTGATTGCGTTTTAATTCAGTTAATTCATCCCAGCACTGGCTAGCTTCGCTGTTGTCTTTTTTCGGTGCTCCTGTAAGTGCTAACATGAAAGAGATAATCCTGTCTACCTCTTCATCCATAAAGGTAAGACGCGTTACCTCTGCCATGGTGGTTTTGGTAGTGATAACCTTTGTTAGTGTGTATTGTCCTGTGGTCAACTGCTATGGGTTGTGAAGAAGCGGAACTCCCGCAGTTTAAAAACTGCTTTGAACAGAATATAAGTAGGGGGGAATAGGAGGAGTGAAGGCTAGGTCGTCCTCCGGGCATGTAGATTCAAAAGAAAACCCAAAGTTTTGGGATCAGAGACCTAGGCATAGATGCATCAAGCATCCATTCTGCGAATCCTAAATAGCAAAAAAAGCAAATTGCTATTTAGGAATTGCAGAATGGGATGCATCATCCAAATCGCAAAATATCTGCGAATCGCACCCGCCCGCAATTGCCAAATGCGACTCCTCAAAAATTCCTACAGTATTGCAGAGTCGGCTGTTTCCAACCCCCTAATTGCGAATCCGCAATTACCGATTTTGCAAATAACGAAATTGTAATGGGAAGTCACATTTGTAGCCCAATGATGACATCACTACCAGGAAGTAGTCTGCTCCATGCTTCATTCAGACCACAGAGCTTGACACAGGAGGAGGCAAAGCACTGACCTCCAGGAGCCACGCCGTGCAGTGCCCATACAGGAGTTGAAATCAAACCACAATGTCCCAGGAAGCTGCAGGACCAAGTGCAAACTCAAGTTTAGTGAAAAAGAACTTGAGTACCTGATTGAAGGAGTGAGCCGGGACCAAGATCAACTGTTTGGGAAGCTGTCCCGGAAAGTGCCCGAGGCATCCAAGAGGCGCATCTGGGTGCGCATCAAGGCAAAGGTGAATGCGGTGGGAGTCACCCACCGGTCCATCGATGATTTAAAAAAGAGGTGGTACGACCTCCGAGGCATGCCAAGGAGCGAATAGCTGATAGACTGGGGAGACAAGGAGTACGGGAGGAGGACCCTCCACAGTCCCTGAAAGCACCCCCATGGAGGACCTAATGGAGGACACCATACATCCTGAAGCCTGCATGGGCGTTACCCAACTGGACACCTCCCGCACCACACACCAAACACAAGGTAAGAGGCGTGCTACTGCGACCCCGTACCCTAATAATGCCCATGCCCCCAGTGCAATCCATATTTGTGACCACAGTATTCCAGTCCCTGCTCCTCCCAAACGCCCAAATGCATTGTGGAATCTGTAGTGTGTAAATGTGCCTTGATAGTCACACACAGCCAGAATAGTCAAGATACTCAGACCCCTAATGCCAGCCAGGGAATGCCGACATTAAATAGCGAGCCTGCGTGCATGTTGCAACATCCCAGGTACCTGAATCATACCTGTAATCATGCACTCTTCCACAACACAGGTGCTGCGGATACTGACACGTCCGACAGTGACATCCTCCACATCATGGAGACACCTGAAGAGACGGAGGGGAAGAGCCAGCTTGCACCTGCACCGAAACCCAGGGCCACTCCTGCAGCTACATGCGGAGCACAACATCATGTCTCGGCACATATGGAAGTGGAGCAGACCCCACCCCCACCCAGGAGGCAGACACGAATCACAGCAAGTGTGCGGACCCATGCCCGCAGCAGGTCAAGGCAGCGCTCCGTGCCCACCACAGCAGCCATGGAGCAACACGCACACAACGTGGGCCTGGGCATTGAGGCTAAGATGCTGCGTGTGCACCACAAACAGGCACAGCACATGGCAGCAATGCAGCTGCAGCTATACAAAAAAGCACGTAACATCAGTCTCCTCACAGAGAATGCGCAAGAATTGACCACGGCGGTGAAGGAGAGCAACCAGCTGATGGTAGCGCAGCAGGACGTCACCCGCAGACGCCACAGGCAGCTGCTCACACGGCTGTCAGTCTACACCCGTTCCAATCACCTGATCAGGAACGCCACATCCCAGCTCTCGCGAAGATCATTGGCCATGCAAATCCAGATGGTCCAATGCTGTGCTGACGTAGCAAGGGCCCTGGAGCAGGTCACCAACGCTGTGGAGCACCAACAGGCGGCAGACCATAGCAATGCAAGGGGGGTGAGGATGATACCAGCGAAGAGGCATCTAGCCTCAGCAGCCTGTCTGTGCCGGTGCAAACAGACAGGAGGCGCAATGCCCGGCCTAACACTGCATCCTGACAGTACCAGCCTAACGTGGAGGGTGAGAGGTGACAGGGTGCGCGCAGCAGGTGGCGCTAGTTTCATGACATTTCAGGCTGTGCCATGGGGAGGCAACCATGCACACCAGCTCAGGTCACATGACCTTGGATGTTTAAAAGCTGTACCCTTATTTGTTGCTGATGGAAGAATATTGAGACTTTGTGAAATAAACAAAGCTTTATTTTGACAACAAATCATCCCCATGTCAATCATTGATATGGCTTGCATGAGTGCAGTGTTGTGTGAGGGGTATGGATGCACTAGAAATAGTTCTGTGTGATGTGCGCCGTGCCTGTGACCTTCAGCAGGATTCTCCCCGTGTGCATGATGCACATGTGCAGGTGGCAGGTCGTCCCCCTCCGACTCACTACCAGCCAGACACCTCAACAGGTATCCTCCGCTTGGTGGCAATGTTGTGCAGCATGGCGCACATGGCCACGATGCGGCAGCAGATCTCGGGCCGGTATTTGAGGGCCCCGCCAGTCTTGTGGAGGATGCGGAATCTACTCTTTAACATACTAAATGTTCACTCAATCACATTTCTGGTGTGTATATGCGCACCATTGTACCTCCGTTCCTGTGGTGTTGCTGGGTTGTGGTATGGGGTGAGGAGGTATTCACGCAGGGCGTAGGTGCTGTCACCTGAAGGGAGGTCAGAGGGTCAGTGCCTGTTATGCGTGACAACATGGTCTTAACATACTGTATGTGGGCATGTATACTTACCTAGGAGATGTCCCTCACCAAATTCACCCCTGACCAAGTGGGTGTGTATGCCGCTGTGACGGAAGATAAATGAATCATGTGTGCTCCCTGGGTATTGTGCCACAATGTCTGTAATGATGGTCTTCGCATTGCAGACCACCTGAATGTTGAGAGAGTGATATGACTTGCGGTTCTGGTACATGCATTTGGTCTCTGCGGGTGGAGAGATGTGTATGTGGCTGCAGTCAATGCAGCCAATTATATGGGGGAAATGGGCAGTTTGATAGAAGTCCTGTTTAGTTTGCATTAAGTCCTGTTGGGTTGTTGGGAAGGTGATGTTGTGATGAATTCGGCTCAGCGTGGCATCCAGGAAACTCTGTAGGCAGCGTGAAAGTTTACTCTGGGATACACCCCCTGCAACTGCGACTATCCCATGGAAGCTGCCGGAGGCCAGGAGGTGCAGGCAGCACAGGACCTGGACGTGAGTGGGCACGGCATTGGTCCTCGGTGTTGGGTGCTGCATCAGGGGCTCAAGGTCTATGATAAGCTGCAGAATCATTGCCCCATTGAGCCTGTATTTGGAGTAGATCTCATCTTCAGTCTGTCCCAGTAGTGTAATCAGCAGCTGGTAGATGCGTTCAGGTATCCTGCGTCTGTTCTGGGCTGCAGCCTGGAGCCTCAGCCGCCTTGCCACGATGTATAGACCTGCCATTGTGACTTTCCTCATGCTCCTAATGAGTCACCTTAAGTGTGTTTGATTTAGCCAACACCTGTTTGTTATTTCCAAACATTTTTTTTTCCACTTTGACTTCATGGTTACCACCTGGTTTAGCTTCTCCTTAAGTTGCGACTCTTATTTAGCGAATTATGGTGTTTTCGCTATTTGTGATTGCTGATGCATGTGGATAGTGATTTGTTTGCTAATTCGCAATTTGAATGCAAATTTGTAATTTAATTCGCAGATTATGTGGAGATTTGCTTTTAAGGAATCGCAGTGGGGGGTTCTATGGGTTTTGCGATTCTTAGTTTTGCGAATTCGCTAATTGTTGCTTTTCCACTTGATGCATTGCGGAAGTGGATATTGCGATAGCAATCGCTGTTTCATAGTGATTGCGAGCGCAAATTCGCTTGATGCATCTATGCCCTAGTCCGCAGATTAATGGCTTTTGACTCGTGAAGTTAGAGAAAAAACCTTGGAGAAAGAAAAATATGTATTTCTTGAGTCCCCTCACTCACCAGGGTTTCCCCACGGTGACATGCTTCATCATTGGGGCCATCCCAGTCCTCTACGAACTGGGGCGTGCTGCGACTTGCGGAGTTACGTAGGAGCACTAGCAGGTAGACTATGTGTAGTGCAATTTTTGGGGGAGTGGATGAAAAGTAATTAAAAATACCTTGCTAGTGGGCATCAACAAATGTTATTCTTGCTCCTAGGTTGGTATGTCTAAAAAGGAGGTGCACTGAGGAACATAACTATAATGGGTTGGACCACAGTAAGAGATCAACATGTTTTGAGCTTCCCTTAGCTCTTCTTCAGGACCACACAAGGACCAGCCCTGTGTTTGCCACTCCTAATGTACCTAAATAGGAAATAAACAGTACTAAAGTGAGGAAAAATTATTAAATAAAGTGAGCGCGGCTACCAATAAAGCATGCACTGTTGATACATACATTCCCTATGTCACGTTGTATATCTGAAATGGTACAAAAAAAGAGATTGTGTTAGAAAAACATTCTAGGACGACCTAGGCTTCACTCCTCTTCTTCCCCCTACTTATATTCTGTTCATAGCAGTTTTTGAACTGTGGGAGTTCTGATTCTTCACAACCCATAGCAGTTAACTACAGGACAATATAGACTAACAAAGGTTATCACTACCAAAACCACCATGGCAGAGGTAAGGTGTCGTACCTTTATGGCTGAAGAGGTAGACAGGGTTATCGCCTCCATGTTACCACTTACAGAAGCACCGAATGAAGACAACAGCGAAGCTAGCCACTGCTGGGATGAATTAACTGAATTAAAACGCAACAAGATCAAGACACTAGTCCATGGAATCATGATGGCAGAGTACCTCAGGGCCAACATCGCACCAAGAGGTTTAATCGTAAGGAATGAACCATTCATTTTTCAAAAGGACAAACTATTCAAAAAAGATTGGTCCCTAATCTCCTGGCACTGTACCAGGGAATGGTTAGTACTAATAAAAAAAACTGCAGCATGCCTGTCCAAAGCAGTGAAAGAAGATATCCATACACTAGAGATTCGCCTGAAGACCTACCGGAGCACTCCAGAATTAAAAACGCGGCTATAAGAATTTAGTAAAACCATGACCAAATTTGAGATTGGATTAAAAGACACCAAGTACGTGAAACTTAGAAAGGACCAAAAATCATTCTCACATGAGAAGGTGTACCCCTAAGTGAAGGATGACTACATACCGAGTAGAAGGAACCCGGGGTGCAACACGGGCAGTGAGGAAACTGATTCCGGCTCTGATAACTCAGATTCATCAAACAGTTACAATCGCAATAGCAACCGGAGGACCAGGAGAGCACAAGGTAATTATGAGAGGTACCAAATAGGACAACCGCCCAGCTGGCCCATGTACCCAGGGCCTCAACCCTTCGGTCCACCACCACCATTCTTTTATGGCCCCCCACAATTCCCCCAGGCTTACCATCAACAACAATACCAACAATGGGACCAAGGACAAGACCAACAAAATCTGTCTATTTTAGGCCGTGGTAAGGGGATTCAACGAGGAAGTAACAGAAAAGGCACAGCCTCTAGAGACATTGAGGAGCCACACCCGAAGCATGGGCCCCCCAGACTATCCAACGACAAGCAACAACCCAGTCTAGGTGTTAATCTATCAGATGTGACGCTAGCACCTACACAACTGACAGTATTGGAAAAGGGGCTAGGCTTTGTACCAACCTCTCTGTGGACAAATTCAAACTCTGCTGTGAACTCAAGGGGGTCATCAGGAAAATTAAACTTGAAGTCTTCTTCAAGCATAAGGCATCAAAAGATGACCAAAGGAGTGACACAGGATTTGAAGTACCAGGTTTTTAAGAACCCAGCGGTGCCAGGGAACACACCCAAAGACTTTGAGTTCTTCCTGTTTCAGACTACAGAAACACAGAGTCTTCTTGGTGAAGTCAAAGATCGTATTTATTGGCTGCAGCCAGTAACAGGTATCCTAGAAGTACAACACGGTGTATGTTCTCAGGTGACTGCTCAAACTTACAAAGCCAGCCTTCTCTTTTATACAAAATATTACGCTTTAGGCAAACATTCCTTATTTTACAGTTGACCATTCACATATTTTCACTACAAAGAAAAAGCAGAGTCATGATGACAACCCCATATTTTAGTTCGTCCAGCCCACAATCAATTATCCGGCAAGGCCTAGTTTTCTCATCAGATATCAACGGACCCCCAATAAAAACGGGCACCTCCTCCTTGTAAAGCAAGTCATAAAGAAAGAAACAGGGACAGGTGTGTGTAAGATTAGGCATGGTTTGTGTGCGATGAAAGGTTTATGACATGTTGTGCTTTGATACTAATCTCATTCGGCCACTGGGAAAGGAACTGGCCGAACAGGTTTGGCTTCAGGCAGCGGAGTCAGCTTGCCCAGGTCACAGAGGAGTCAGCAAAGGTGTACGTGTCCTTTAGACTCGTTTCGGCCTTAGTCATTTGGCCTGTGTGAGGGCAATCACAAAATGACTGCCGTTCACAAAATGGAACCCGAGGGTTCAAACTAAATCCTTGAATACAGAGTGTTCTCTTAGATTGATTCATGCGAAAACACTCAGACACACTACACTCGTCATTTGCGTCATTTGCGGTCTGCTGACAACAAAATCGTCATGATATGACGATGTTTATAACACGGGTCCAGAATTTTTCAGTACCACAGATTAAAGAAAAAATCTAACTCTACACCACCACCTGCCAACCTACCAGTGAAACTCCTGGCTTTTGAAAAGGCTGTTATGAAGGACGTGAAGGATCTGGATCCAAGGACCATCAAGGTATTCCACAATATGAGCAACTTGGAGAAAGAGGCAATACAACAACTATTTGCCAATGATACAATCACAATAAAACCAGCGGATAAAGGAATGGGCCATTGTCTTACAGAACACCACAGACTACAGAAAAGAGTGCGTACGCCTACTAGCTGATGAGAGAAACTACAAACTCATCAAGGAAGACCCCACTGAGAGGCTTCGAATTGAGATAGCGATCCTCAGTGACGAATCCCTAGCCAATGACTGGTTGAGTAAGAAGGAAGCTGGCTTTTTGGAAAATACTAAACCAGTTTATTTTTACACCATCCCAAAAATCCATAAACATCAGGAGAAGCCACCAGGGAGACCAATAGTGTCTGGGATAGGTTCCATTCTGGAACCACTGTCTGAATTTGCGGATGCATTCTTACGCCCTATCATAAAAAAGACTGATACTTACCTACCGGGTTCTATGCCTTTTGAAAGATCACATGGAGCATACTTATTGGCCTGGATGTGGAGAGTCTTTACACCTCCCTCCCCCACAAAGAAACCCTTGAGATACTTGAGGAGGTCCTTTTTGAGAATGAGTGTGCCTAACACACCCCCGACATGTGGTGCTAGAGTGCTGCAGACTGGCACTTACTGAGAATTTCTTAAGATTTGAGGACAACCTATACCGCCAACAGCATGGTACCAGCATGGGTAGTACCCTTGCGCCGAGCGTGGCCGGACTCTATGTGCACCATTTGGAGAGGCATAGATTCTAAATAACACCAACCCACATTTACCCCACGTCCTTATATGGAAACGATACATAGATGATGTTCTTCTGATTTGGGAAGGCACTGAAGAGGATACGAATGAGCTCCTAAGATGGCTCAATTTGCAAGACCCATATTTAAAATTCACCCACACCATGAGCAAATCTCATCTGGTGTTTCTAGACCTGAACATATTAGCACAACAGGGTACTTGGGCAACAACTACACATTTCAAGCCAACAGCAAAAAACTGTCCATCAGTTTGAGAGTTTCCACCCCGACACCTCAAACAAAATCTACCCTTTGGGCAATTCCTTCGACTTAGAAGGAACTGCACCAATAAGCAAGACTACAAAAGTCAGGCTAAGGATCGCAGTGAGAAACTCCAACAACGCAATTCCCTAAAACAACTTGTAGCCAGGGCATGCGAAAGGACCGCTAACAACAACAGAGAAGTCTTACTTGAACCCAAAGTAACCAACGACTCAGAACCCAACACCAATTTGTATCACCAACTTAAATGTGGCCTCAGACCAAGTCACCAGAATAGTGGAAAGACACTGGGACACACTAAACAGCAGGGGTCTAGACATACCAACACCCATGATAAGCCACAGACGTGGCATGAACTTAAAAAATCATTTAGTGCATACACAACAGTGTACAACTGAAACCAATGAAGGCAGCATACGGATACTCCACCCACTACCAACAGGACACTAACCCTTAATAACTGCAGTGTCTGCCACCTGACCACTGCTACCAAAACGGTGGTTTTTAACAACAACACCACCTGGGAACTATGCCATTTCTCGAACTGCAACACAAATGGAGTAGTTTACCTGATTACTTGCCCGTGCAACCTCCACTATGTCGGTATGACCACTAGAAAAGTGAGTACCCGAATAGTGAAACATAGGAGTAACATAAGGTGCAAACTTGCAACCACGAGAATGACCACACATTTCATTGAGAATCAACACACACCCAATGATTTGAGATGGGTGGTGTTAGATCATATCAATATAAAGACAACCTGGAGAAAAGGCTGCATGGGATAGAACAACGCTGGGTGTTTTAACTTCATACTGACACCGAGGGCATCAATGATGATATACTCTGGGGTCTATACATTTGATTTTGCATGGAATGATGAAGACCTGTTTCATTCCAAGACCACATTCTAGTGACCCGTAATTTCCTAGATGCACGGGACGAAATGCACCAATTGAATCTAGTGTCATTGCACCATGGCATAATTTCCAGAGATGGGAATCATTCATTTCCATCCATGTTATTACACAGTGCTTATCTGCTCATAACCAACCACCTGGGGTTGGGCCAAACACATAGGCAACTTAAGGACTGCTTAGTTACACACAAACACGATGCATAACAATTTTTCAATTTTTTTTTACATTTTGGGTTGTTGTCTAAAAACGCTCTTGTTATTTCTAAAATACTAATGACAATGATATAAATTGCTTCTAAAGCCCAAACACTCTATCATATGAGTGTTACAACTTGGATTACGACGGATCCCACCCGCGTATCCATCCAACGTGGCCACCATCTCTCCCAACTTTGGCGGCCATGTTCCAAAACCCCGCGCGGTCTAGTGCTTCTAGACCAAGCGGCACAATCATGAAAGCTACAATACCAGTTCCTCGCCGAAGATGCGCTAATATGCGGTCCGGCGGGGATGAGGATAGGTGCTATTACGCGGCTGCCCCTAAAATTAAGTAAGTGTTTATTGCTTTCCCACAGGTTCGCCTGGCGACTACCGGAGTCCATCATAACCTTTGGTTTTGACAGGATCTATGGACGCAATTACCCTGATTCATGTGTAAATTACTGACTTCACTTACTAGGGGTTTTGGGCAAAACCTTGCCCCACGAACCTTTGCCTTTGTCAAACACGAGTACTTACGTTCATTATTTTTCATTCCCAGCAGGATTGTTTCATAGGGAGACACCGCCCCCCACCCCCCCGAGTCCCTGAAGCAAGATTTCTCACGCCAAAAAGTAACAAACTATCTAAACTTACTGATACATGAAGTGTGTTTCTGTATGTCACTCCTCAAGTTGTGAATGAATGTTGATGGCTGTGTAAAAACAAGCACGCTGCGCGTCAGACAAGCATGCCTCTGTTTTTCTTCTAGGCACAATCACAATTGCCTGGGAAGTCTAACAAGCATTTTTTAAGGTTCCTAGGCACTATCACAACTGTCTGGGATGACTGCACGCTCCATTATGGAGCAACTCACCCATAAGAAGCACTGCAATATTGGAAGTATACAAATACCACCCCCACTCAAGAATGAGGGAGGCTTTGTTTTTCTAACGCAATCTCTTTATTTTTACTATTTCAGATATACAACATGACATAGAGAACGTATGTATCAATAGCGCATGCTTTATTAGTAGCAGCGCTCACTTTATTTAAAAAAAATCTTCACTTTACTACTGTTTATTTCCTATTTAGGTACATTAGAAGTGGCAAACACAGGGCTGGTCCCTGTGTGGTCCTGGGGAAGAGCTAGGGGAAGCTCGAAACATGTTGATCTCACACTGTGGTCCAGTGCACCCCCTTTTTAGACATACCAACCTAGGAGCAAGACTAAAATTTGTTGATGCCTACTAGCAAGGGTATTTTTAATCACTTTTCACCCACTCCCCCAAAAATTGCACTACACATAGTCTATGTGCAAGTGCTCCTACGTAACTCCGCAAGACGCAGCACGCCCTAATTCGTAGAGGACTGGGAAGGCCCCAATGATGAAGCATGTCACCGTGGGGAAACCCTGGTGAGTGAGGGGAATCAAGAAAGAAAAATGTTTCTTTCTCCAAGGCTTTTTCTCTAACTTCACGAGTCAAGAGCCATTAATCTGCGGACTAGGTTTCTGAACCAAAGCCTTTGGGTTTTCTTTTGAATCTACATGCCCGGAGGACGACCTAGTCTTCACTCCTCCTACTCCCCCTACTTGTATTCTAGAATAAAATCTGTACACAACTAGGACCCTCAATACTTGTGGCCCAGTGTAAATGATGGGGTCTTGGGGTTTGTCAATTTTTGAGTGGAGTTTAGCCCTTAAAAGGATGGGTATCCTGTGGACTTTGGTGCTTACTGAATCAATATGTCCTGGTATTTACTGGATATTTTTCACATGATAAATATTGGCAGGTTTTATCTGTCTAAATGCATCTGGGGAATACAGTTTTAATTAAAAAAACTCTCAATTCTGATATGTGCAGTAGCAGATATTCATATCAGAGTTATCAGGCCTCTCGTAATGAGCGCCTTAAAACCCCATATATGCTCCTCATAGGACACTGTGGTTCACCTAAACTAAATGAAGCTAGCCAACTGACGTGAATGCCCAGCTCTAAATATACCAGTTAACACCAGCACATAGCTGTCATTCTGTTTTCGATGATATGAAAAGTAAGGAACTGATTTAAGTCTATATGCACAAGATCACACAATTTGATGGAGTAAGGAAGATGAGTTTAGATTCTAGGGGGCATATCACATCAAGTGAACACTGCAAATGCTAAAGTAAGACCAGTCTAAGCACAGATTTCAGCTACCTGGTGTCTTAACTTGTTCAAATGCTTGAGCTGTGTTATGTTCCCAACTTAGACCCTGGCAAATGCGTACATGCCACAGGCCCTTAAAAGGCCAATGCTGCCTTTGGCTGGAAATGTAGCAGCAATAATAAAGCACAGCATCATATAGCAATAATGCAGTACAAAAAGCAACAGAACGCATAGCCATTATAATAAAGTGCAATACAACAACTATGCACAAATAGTTTTGTCACACATTTCCACCACAACAATCCTGCTTTCATAATTCAGTGGTAAAAAGTGTTTGCACCAAGAGCTGCCTTAAATTACCACCAAGGACATAAAATAGTGGAGTCAACATATTTTGTGGTCTCAGGCACTATCTGTGCCAGTTTTGGGCTGACTGGTGTCTTAAATAGCTCAAGAGCTCGAGCAGTGGTATTGTACCACCGGAAATAGTGGTAAATGATTGTGTGACATATCTGAAGTAAACAGCAGGACATAAACAAAACAACATATCAACAAAACTAAAACATAAAGCACTCAACACAACAAAACAGTCAAAACAGAATACAACACAACAATCACAGTACAACACAACAGCACAATTTGATAAAGCAGCACAAAATACACCAACGCAAACAATGTAATACATCACCTCAACAAGATGCAATACAACCAATATATACAAGCATTCTTATCACCCATTGCCACCTCCAGAAATCTGTGTGGTGGTTAAAGGAGTTCGCACCAAGCACTGCCTTACCACCAAGGACATCAAATCACGCACAACTAAAGCATTTTCGGCCACATGCATCAAAGTTAGCATTTGCGATTTCTTAATTGCAAAAATTAGGAAATCGCAATTAAGAAATCGCAAATTGCTATGCATCAGAAAATCGCATTTTTATTTGCGATTTCTAAAAATTTCTTAATTGCGAATCACAATTTGTGAATCGCAAGTAAGGAATCCTTTCCCATTGATTCCTATGGGCCAAGAGGCCCATAGGAATGAATGGGAAGGCATTCACGAATTGCGATTAGCATTTTGCGAATCGCAATTTGTGAATGCATTTTCAAGGGTGCAGGGAGTGGTCCAAAGGACCCCCCCCCTGCACCACTGAAATGTAACTTCAAGTGCAAGTTTCACACACACATGTCCCAAGGACATGTGTGTGTGTAACATGAAACTTTCAAAAATGCATTTTTGAAAGTTTTCGCAAATTAGCATGAAGGTCAAATTCATGCTAATTTACCCCTTCCTATTTGCGAATTCGCAAATTAAAAATGTTCATGCATTGCATTTAAGAAATCTCAAATTGCGATTTCTTAAATGCAATCGCAATTTTAGAAATCGCAACATGGTTGCGATTCCTAAAATTGCGAAAAGCATGATCAATCCCAAATTTGAGAATTGCATTCGCAAACGGCCGAAAATTGCGATTCGCACCGTTTGCGAATGCAATTCTCAATGATGCATGTGGGCATTTGTGATTAGGCACCGGGTCTCCTGATCTTTAAAAAAATATTTTATGATTTTAAAAACAAAATAACATTACAATTCATTAACCTATCCCATTCCCCACCCTCGCCCCCTAAACAAGGAGAGAAATGTGAGTCACTCTGTGTGCAAATAAATATAAATCTATACATGGCACTGGATCACTTAAACAGCATAATTGGTACTCTGGCATCACATTACAGCAGATCAACATCACAGACACATCTAAAGAGTATCAATCAACTGTCCCCTCCACATCCTGTCTCAGTTCAGGGTCTCCCATTTCCTGTTGTATCCGGACTTCTACTCAGTCCCATTCCATCCCTCATCCCTGGTCCGCTCCGTTGTACCAGGACGGCCACAACACAGGGCCGCCTGACCTTAACATCAGCCGCATAGACATTAGAAGCACCTTCTCACCTCCAGTGGTCAGGTAGCCAAGTGACCGCCATGGGATCGGATTATGGGATTACAAGGTAGGCAGGCGATTAAACAAGCGCTTTAGCAGTTGAATAAGCTGCCAGGTGCTTGTTAAGAGCCCTGATGGCAGTCTTCTGACCCTTTGAAGGATTCCAAGCCATGCTCTCTGGGCTCCCCTCGGAGAGCAGCCGCTTCTTACGTTTAGCCAGTTTGCGATGAACACATTTCGCTCTGATTTATGTGCTCTTAAAGTCTTTATGCCCCATGTCTTTAATCCTAACTATGCCCCACCTGCGCCTCAGCTGTGCCTGCAGGTACAGAGCTGATGGCTGTCAAGTTTACGCACCTGTAGAGCCTGGCTCCTACCTGTAAGACTCTACCACCTATGTGCCTCATGTACAAGAGGCCGGCGCCGCTGGAGTCACTTTTTCTGATGCTCCGATGGTGCAGACCTCTCAATCATATCTACAAGGCCACAGAAAGCCTCCCTGCAGGGCTCTTCATAGCTACGTACATACGGTGTAAGGCATCACATTTGCAACTCAAGTCTCTGGGTTGCCTCACACTGTGTCCGCGAGGCATACTATGCGGGTTGCGGTGGGTGTTCCCACTGAACGCTCGTGGTTTTACACACATTCCCAGACTTACAAAGTAGCGTAAATCTGGTAATGCGTCAAATAGGAGAAATAGCTTTTTCTCGCCTCATTGTTTCATCTTTCTATGTGTGCTGATGCAGAAATTGCCTCAATTGATTGTTTTTGTGCAGGCTGGAAGGTATCCCTTCCTGCACAAAAACAATAATTTCTACAACACGGACACTTTTGCACTATGGTGCCAGGGTGCCTGCGTTGGTGTAAGGCTGCCACTTGTGCATCAGCGCAATGGAAGAGGACAGGAATGCTCCATATCTCAAAGATATGGAGCATCCCTTTCCTTTTCTGTTGACGCGGGGCAAAGCAGAAGTGACGTGCAGCACTGCACACCGTCAAATTGTTGGAAATAAGGACTTTTGTGTATGTGCTTCGGCCAAGGACCTGAGACACTTAGTACCAAAGATGTGAGTCAATTCGCTGATTAGGGGTTCACACACCTCCCAGGTCGCGTCTGTCAAGGGAGGGACACAGGCAGCCACTCATGCTTTTCCCTTCATTGGGGTTCAATTGTAAACAGTAGTTGGGGTTCCTGTGTTCATGAGTCTTACCAGCACCTGTCTTGGGGGTCTCTGTAGGAGGGGCAGGAATGGTAAGACATGGAGGCTGATCCTCTGTGTGAGTTTACCAGCTATATCTTAATATGACCTAACGCTTTCATCCTCAAGCGGTATATCATGAGCGCCATCCGGCGACAACATCTGGTCCTGGCGAAGAAAGGCAGAAACATTTGCTTCGTTCATGTGTCTGGTCCACTTCTTCCAACAGAGAACCCCAAACACAGCCACTGGCTCTCCACCCATGGTCCCCACATCAGGCTCTGACATCAGAGGCCTGGTGGCTGACGTTGGAGCCCATAGATCTCTCTGTGAATCCTAGCTCCCTACTAGCCAACTTGTGCGATCCTGAGCAAACTGTTTTAACTGTCTGTACTTTAACTCCCTTGTTAGACATTAATTAAGAGTGCCTCTATGAGTTTCATATCATCTTGTGTGTTATAACTGAAAACTCATTGTATGAGAGTGAATGAAACCATAAGTGCTGGTTTTATGCTTCCTACTCTTTCCACATATTGGACGTCAGTGCAGTCCCAGCTGTTGCCTGTTCTTGGCCTGTAATTTGTAATGCAAGCTTACCTCAATCAGAATGGCCGGGGGCACACTAAAGTTTTGGATACCTTTTCATGAGGCTACTAACTCCTGCTACCCACCTTGCTGGAATGAAAAGATCGGCAGATTCAGAGCAAACCCCGGAATTTACCTCCTGAAAACAATTGAAAATCTCTAGGACAATATCCAGGTAAAATGAGGAATAACCACAACAACCAAACACAGAACCAAGGAATGCCAAGTATGCCCGGCTAGGTATTTGATTTTATTTATTTTATTTTGAAAGTTTTATAGAGCGCAAACAAGATCCTGGCAGATATCAGAGCGCTATACAAACAATAAATGTTACTTATACAGAAAATAAGAGCAAATCCAAACATATGTACAAAGCATATAGTAAAAACAGCATAGTAAGATGAAACATAAAAAAATGTCTTGTGGTTGGGAGCGCGTGTGCATCTCGTCACAGGGTTTCAGTAGGCCCTTCTCATGTGAATTTGGCCATGAGGATGGATTTAACTTCCTTTTTAAAAGAGGTAGTGGATGGGTTAAGTCTGGTTTCTGGGGGTAAGGCAATCCAAATTCTGGGTGCCATCCAAGAGAAGGATCTGTTACCCTCCAAGGTTGACTACCCAGACACAAACTCATACTGTGTAACCTAGGGCTGGTTGTGGCCAAAAGGGACATTGCCAAATACAGGGGAGCTCAAAAGCCTCTCACAGTGACCGAATGGAGAACAGGCATTGAGCTTTATATGGGGCAGAAAAGGCAACATACAAAGCAAGAGGGTGCCGGAAAAAACTTTTCAAAGATTTGGGGCACATGGCAGAGCTATTGTGGGCTGGAGATGAGTGGAGAATCCGAAGAACCTCAATGGTTAACTGTAGACTAAAAATGAAAAAGAAGGTGAGACTGTACTCATCCAAGTGCATAATAGGTGTTTACATTGAATATGGGATGCTGTATTGTGATGAGTGTGCCAAGTCCCAATTTGAAACTGTACCACTGCTGATCTGACTTCATGTACTATTGCTTTATGATGCTCTTTGTTCTTAACGTAAAGTTCTGTATTCTCAGAAACTATATCAATAAAAACATTTTTTTTTTAAATTTAAAAAAACATTCAAACACAGAATTACTTATTTCCCCATTAGTTTCAAGTTTCTAGGGGGTAAACTCCAGGGTTCACTTGTAAATCCCAGAAACGTGGAGCCCCCAGAGCGACCAGTAGCCCTGGTGCATAGGTGCTGAAAGGTTGGATTCCAAGATCGCTGTTTATGCTTTCAAACGGAGCAGATCACAGTGGAAAGGCCTGATTCACATAGGGCCTTCACACTCGTGGTCGAGGCCCCGCAGCTGTGGCGAAGGCCCCGGAGTTGCAGGTGGAGTGTCAGCACTCGTGGCAGAGGCCCCGCACTCAGTGGTGAGTCTCTGCACTTGGGGCGTTTGCCCCGTACTCATCCGTGAGTCTATGCACTCGGGGCACAGGCCCCGCACTCATGGGTGAGTCTATGCACTCAAGGCAGAGGCCCCGCACTCATGGGGGAGTCTCTGCACTTGGGGCGTTTGCCCCGCACTCATCCGTGAGTCTATGCACTCGGGGCAGAGGCCCCGCACTCATGAGTGAGTCTCTGCACTCAGGGCATTTGCCCCTCAGTCATGGGTGAGTCTCTGCACTTGGGGCGTTTGCCCCGCACTCATGCGTGAGTCTCTGCACTCGGGGCAGAGGCCCAGCAGTCATGGGGGAGTCTCTGCGCTCGTGGCGGAGGCCCCATAGTCATGGAGGAGTCTCCACACTTGTGGCCTAGGCCCCACATTCAAGGGGTAGTCTCTGCAATCATGAGGGAGGCCCCACAGTCATGGGGAGAGTCTGCACTCATGGCGGAGGCCCCACAGTAATGGAGGAGTTGCCGCACTGGTGGCGGAGACCCCGTAGTCATGTAGGAGTATCCACACTCGTGGGCGAGGTCCCACATTCAATGGGGGAGTCTCAGCACTCATGGCAGAGGCCCGCAGTCATGGGGAAGTCTCCGCACTCATGGCGGAGGCCTCGCAGTCAAGGGGTAGTCTCTGCACTCGTGACGGAGGCCTCACAGTCATGGATAAGGGGCCGCACTCGTGGCGGAGGCCCCGCAGTCATGGAGGAGTCTTGGCACTCGTGGTTGAGGAGCTGTAGTCGTGGGGGACTTGCTGCACTCGTGTCATAAGCCCCGCAGTCGTGGGGAAGTCACTGCACTTGTGGCAGAGGCCCTGCAGCCATGGGGAGTCTCTACATACGTGGCAGAGGTCCTGCAGTCAAGGGGCAGTCTCCGCACTTGTGAGAGAGGCCCCCTAGTCGTGGGGGAGTGTCTTCACTCATGGCGGAGGCCCCGCAGCCATTTAGGAGTCTCCACACTCGTGGCGGAGGCCCTGCAGTCGTGGAGGAGTCTTGGCACTTGTGGTCGAGGACCTGCAGTCGTGGGGGACTGGCTGCACTCGTGGCATAAGCCCCGCAGTCGTGGGGAAGTCACTGCACTTGGGGCAGAGACCCCGCAGTCATGGGGGAGTCACTGCACTTGGGGCAGAGACCCCGCAGTCATGGGGGAGTCTCCACACTCGTGGCGGAGGCCCTGCAGTCGTGGAGGAGTCTCCGCGCTTGTGGCGGAGGCCATGGAGTTGTGGGGGAGTCTATGCCCTCGTGCAGAGGCTCCACAGTCATGGAGCAGTCTTCACACTTGTGGCAGAGGCTCTGCAGTCAAGAGGTAGTCTTCACACTTGTGACAGAGGTGCTGCAGTCATGGTGGAGGCCCCGCAGTCATGGGGGAGTCTCCACACTCGTGGCGGAGGCCCTGCAGTCGTGGAGGAGTCTCCGCACTTGTGGCGGAGGCCATGGAGTTGTGGGGGAGTCTATGCACTCGTGCAGAGGCCCCAAACTCATGGAGCAGTCTTCACACTTGTGGCAGAGGCCACGCAGTCAAGAGGTAGTCTTCACACTTGTGACAGAGGTGCTGCAGTCGTGGTGGAGGCCCCGCAGTCATGGAGGAGTCTCCACACTCGTGGCCGAGGCCCTGCAGTCGTGGGGAAGACTCCGCACTCAGGGCGGAGGCCATGAAGTCGTGGGGGAGTCTGCACAATTGTGGCGGAGACCCCACAGTCATGGAGGAGTCCTCACACTCATAGCAGAGGCCTCGCAGCCGTGGTGGAGTCTCCGCACTGATTGTGGAGGCCCTGCAGTCACAGAGGAGTCTCCTCATTCAGAGTGGAGGCCACGCAGTCATGAGGGAGTCTCCGAACTCAGGGCGGAGGCGCTGCAGTTGTGGGGGAGTCTCTGCACTCAGGGCTGAAGTCCTCCAGTTGTGGGGGAGTCTCTGCACTTGTGGTGGAGGCCCACAGTCATGGGGGAGTCTCCGCCGTTGTGACAGAGACCCGACAGCTGTGGTGGGGTCTCCACACTCATGTGGGAGGTCCTGCAGTCGTGGAGGAGTCTCACTGCGGAGTTTCCTCTCCGAGTGCCGAGACTCCCCTACAGCTGCGGGGCCTCTGCCATGAGTGCGGAGACTCCCCCTTGACTGCGGGTACTCTGCCCCCAGTGTAGAGACTCCTCCACAGCTGAGGGCCTCTGCCACAAGTGCAAAGGTCCTTTGTGAATCAGGCCCACAATGTTTAGGGTCAGTGTTGTGTGCGGGTAGAGGCGGCCTTGGTAAGTGTGAAGCCAATGAACAGCTGCAAAGCTGTAACATCTTGCTTAACCACAAACCTTCTCCGTGGATTTCACACCCAGTTGTAGTACCCAAGCCAGTGCTTAATTTGAGCCGGTAGTTTCCAGTGCTCAAAACCAGCACTTAATTGTCAACCCGGCGCCTTTTACAGTCTGCCTCATGGTGTTGTTGCTTATCTAATTTAGGGAAGAGCACAACAGTTGTTTATTAATTAAATAAACTGTAAAATGTCTAATACCTTTTCATCCATATAGCTTTGGTGGCTAGAATAGTATGAATTGTCACACTTGTGGCCCCTGGCACATGTTTTTTTTTCTCACAAATGAAGCATGACCTAAGGTTCGTGCCAGCAAAGAATAAAAATAGAAAGTGTGTAAATTGGGTGTGATTTAAACCACCAAGGCCTGAAGGTTTATGAAATAGACTGAACATAGTTTTTACCTCTTCTTACTCTAGTGAAGCCAGGAGAACAATGGACACTTCCTGGCCTGTGGCCCCTGAGAGGATGTTGTCCAGGAACCAAAGCGCTGGTCGAATTCAGATGTAAACGCTTCACTGATAGGGCTCCTAATAGAACGAGCCCTTATACACATTCTCAGTCCAGTAAATGTGCTTACATTTGTGAGTGTGTGTGTAATAAAACAGAAGGTATTGCAATGGTGTGCGATGTAAATTGAATTCGCTGTCAATAAGTATTAGCGCTCGGGGAGTGTCATTGACTAGGAGAATTGGCGCCTAGCGAGTTAGGATCAGTGTTCACTTCCTGTTTATCTTTACGGTGCAATAGGTGAGGGAAAACACCCTAGATCACGGGTACTCATAGTACGGCCCGCAGGCCGCCAGCGGCCCGGCAAGCCTTCCCTGGCTGCCCGTGGACCTTGCAGACAATTTACCCGTGTTTAAAAAAAATAAAAATTAAGGAGTGTCAGCAAACACTGCCACCACTCTGAGAGACTCTGCTGCTCTGTGGGGGTCCAGGCAGTGATAGTCAGAGTGGGGCTGCAGGGCCACTAAGAGGTGAAACAAAAGCCTCATTAACATACAAATGGTGTGAAGTGCTCGTGTGCGGCTGTGTGTGTGCCAGGAAGCTGTCTCAGCCCGGGCACACACAGGCAGCGTAAGATGAAGAGGGTGACAGAGGGAGGTAGTGGGAGGGAGACAGAGGGAGGGAAAGGGAGGGAGAGGGAGGGAGAGCGAGGGAGGGAAAGGGAGGCAGACACAGACAGAGGGAGGGAAAGGGGGGGAGAGGGAGGGAGAGCGAGGGAGGGAGGAAGGGAAAGGGAGGCAGACAGAGGAAGAGCGAGGGAGGCAGGTGGAGGGAGGGAGACAGGGAGGGAGGGAGGGGGAGGGAGAGCAAGGGAGAGAAAAGGAGGGAGAGAAAGGGAGGGAAAGGGAGGGAGAGCGAGGGAGGGAGAAGGTAGAGCGAGGGATGAAAAGGGAGGGAGAGGGAGGGAGAGTGAGGGAGGGTGCAAATGGGAGGCAGACAGAGGGAAAGCGAGGGAGAGAGGGAAAGGTGGGAGGGAAAGGGAGGCAGACACAGACAGAGGGAGAGCGAGGGAGGGAGGGAAAGGGAGGCAGACACAGACAGAGGGAGAGCGAGGGGGGAGGGAAAGGGAGGCAGACACAGACAGAGAGCGAGGGAGGGAATGGGAGGGAGAGCGAGGGAGGGAGGAAAGGGAGGCAGACAGAGGGAGAGCAAGGGAGGGAGGGAAAGGGAGGCAGACAGAGGGAGAGCGAGGGAGGGAGGGAAAGGGAGGCAAACAGAGGGAGAGGGTGGGAGGGTAAGGAGGGAGGGAAAGGGAGGCAGACAGGGAGAGCGAGGGAGGTGGAGGGAGGGAGACAGAGAGGGAGGGAAAAGAAGGCGGAGGGAGACTGAGGGAGGGAAAGGGAGGAAGAGCGAGGGAGGGAGGGAAAGGGAGGCAGACAGAGGGAGAGCGAGGGAGGGAAAGGGAGGCAGACAGAGGAGAGCAAGGGAGGGAGGGAATGAAGGGAGGGAAAGGGAGGCAGACAGAGGGAGAGCGAGGGAGGGGTGGTAAGGAGGGAGGGAAAGGGAGGCAGACAGAGGGAGAGCGACGGAGGGAGGGAAAGGGAGGGAGACACAGACAGAGGGAGAGCAACGAAGGGATGGAAAGGGAGGGAGAGGGAGGGAGACAGAGGGAGACAGACAGAGGGAGACAAAGAGAGGGAGAGGGAGGGAAACAGAGGGAGACAATGAGAGGGAGAGGGAGGGAGACAAAGAGAGGGAGGGAGACAGACAGAGGTCAGGAATTCTTATCCTTTGCACATGCTCCAATATTAAATAAAAGTCCCGCGCACAGTAGGGGCAAACAAAAGAAAGAGGAGTAATTTTTTATTTGTCTTTTCTTTGTCTTTATTCCAACAACGCCCATTCGCTGTCTACGGCTGTCCACTCCAACACCCCGTTCTCGCGCACTCTCACAACTCCGCTCTCTGCTCACCCACCGCCTCCTGCTTGAGACCACCCTGCTGTAATTAAAATGTGCTCCGTGAAGCGATGTGCTGCTTCTTAGAGCTAGAAGGACGCCATATCAAATCTCTGCAAGAAAATAAATACATTATTCCAGTGTGAAGGGCTGCAAATGGAAAAGGGCGCTCACTCCGTGGAAGTTTACAATTCCATTTTTTGGAAGGAAACCCACCAGAACCACCAGCTTGGAATAATATTCCGAAGGTTACACAATAGTTCTATGCATATTCAAACTGCATCCTTCCTGATCTACCCATGCGCCCTTACGCAAGGCCAAGCAGTATTCTACAAGCTACGGCGCTTAGAGCTTAGTGAGGCGTGACGTCATGCAGACACAGGGCCCTGCACACGGGAGATTGCACCCGCATCAGGATTCAGCTTTTTGTGGCACTTGCCACTTTTCACTGTAAACATTTAGCCAGAAAGACCAGTGTCATTTGCTCTGGGAAGAGTGGGGGCATATTTACACAGGACTCGCACAACACAGAAAGCAAACTTGGATCGCTGCCCTGCGTTGTGTCACCGGGAGCACGGAGAAGTGCACCAAACCTCCAAATAAATAGGACAGTTCTGCTCTCCCCATGTGCTGCCGCCCTTGTGGCTGCAGAGCGTCAGTGCAGGGCCCTTTGTGCCACAGTGCAAGGGTGCATTCAGTACGATCAGGATAGTTTTCGGTGGAGGAAAACTAGAAATAAAACTATAATTTGAGGCTATTTCCTCTTTGCATGTTTGCTGTAGAATGCAGCACACATGCAAAGAGAAAATAACGAAGAGAAATAAAGATATGTCTCCTCAATCTGCCAAAAACAGGGAGGTGCACCTTAATTTGCACAAATCTGTGTAGACAACTCATTTTAAATATGGTTTTTCATCAAAATCCATGGTTTGTTGTCAGGAACATCCGTGCACCACCGATGGAATGCCTCCCTGAGGCAAAGCAATGCAATACTCTGCATTTGTTTTACAAAGCGGACAGCATTTCTTTGGCTTTGTAAATACCAACCAGGATTTACCATCAGGTCTGTGTCAAAAAAGTGACGCAAACCAATGTAAAATCCTTGTAAATCTGGGCCATGTTTTCAAAAAGACAAAATCTAAGGTAATTTGGTGCGCTGGATATGGCATGTTATGCCTCATTCCAACCAACAGAACCAGTGCTTAATTTGAGCCAGTGCTTTCCGGTTCTCTTCACCGGTTCTAAATTGGTTTCTGGTGCTCGGCACTGGCACCTAATTGTCAACACCATACTTAAAACCGTCTACCACATGGTGGCGCTGCTCATCTAATGAGAGATGAGCAGAACAACGGTTGTTTAGGAATACAATATACATTAAAATTGCTACCTCCTACCTCCCCAGCCATTCCTTTAGCTTTGGCGACCTGGAATAATCTGAACTGTGGCATTTACATGCGAAAGAGATGGTCAGTAGTTGTTTTGGCAGCGATGACAAGGGCGATGGATGGTGCAAGCTGCAGTGACCCCCTAGCAGAGCCCTGGCTATTAATATTATACAAATTAAGCACTGTACAGAACTCTGTATACAGTGGAAATGTGGCACCCAATAATAACTGTGCCTTGCAGCATCTTCATTCGCTGGGTGCATTACTATAACATAGGTGAACTGGGCTCTTGGAATAAGGAATGTAGATTAGTTATTTGCTGGAAAACACATGCAGGCTCTTTGTGGGAATTGAGATAATTTTGATACAAACACGTGCAGGCGTTTCAGCACAACCAGGATACCACACCTGTCCAATAGTGTGAAGGTGCACAACTTCCCAACTTTGTTTTAATGGTGAAGTTAGTCACTGTGACTAAATTTAGCATGCAAATTTTTAATTTCACACACATGATCAATATTACATACAACCAATTCATTGACTAACAACAAAACTAACAAACTACCCAGGTAGAGAAACCATACATTTCCATGCTCTTATAACAGTTCCCTAGATCATCTGTATACCTTCCCCCATGGCGCAGTCACTGGTTCCCAGCATGCACTGCGTGAGGTCATTACGAGGTCTACGCATGCTTGCTTCTGCCTCTCCCTTCTTGACTATAACCAGGGCATGGACCATGGGGGATTTGACCCAGTCCCCAAAGCGTGAGCCGACAGCGGCTCAGCGTGGCTGGGCCTGGACTCCTAGGAGCCTACACCGTGCCCGCGCGCTCCACCATAATTGAGACGGATGGCGGCTGAGATGCAGGCGTTCACTCTCGAGCAGCGCATGAATTATTTAATGAATTCCATATGGGGATTTGGGAATTGACAATCACTTTGCACAAAAAAAAACAGAGCTCTTGTTAAATCACAGGTTATGAAGCCTCATCATTGCAGTTTTGAGAGAACCCATATGCAAACACCCCAGTTCTGTTCCCATTTACGAGCCCCAGGCATGGAAACTGTGCATCACCCCAGGGTGACACTAATGAATATACCGAGCAGACTCCTAATCTCCTTGGAGCTAAACATGCAGCGCCATTGTTTAAGAGACGCTAAAAAGGTTGATGTAATTGGAAACAATAAAAAGTATGTGCGCGTAATGTGATTTTGAAGGCTCGCGCTTCGCATGATTACTGCTAGTAGACAGGCCTTGATCTTGACACTCTACAACAGATGGGTGTGAGGGTTTTCAGTGCTGCAGGTAAAATGCTAGTTTGCTAGTGAAACATTTAACAGACACATGAAAAGTCATTTTTCTGGCCTTTTGCAGTAACGTGGCCTCACCACTAGGTGGTGCTGCAGGGCTGCTGGCTTACCTCGCCTAATGAAAGCATTGAACTAGAGGGCAAAGTTCGTTTGGAGGTCAGCCATCCATTCACCGCTGGAAACAATGGGAATGGCAAAGTCATGGGGCTTCCCCGCTCACCCATAAACTAGCAATAAGACTGGGGACTAAACCTAAAAGAACCAGCCCCAGGCAATACACCGAATATACATACACACCTCAGTACAAACACACCTGGCTACATGCACTCCGGCCACAGGCAAAGCCCACAACCGCTCTGGAAGGCACCGTCCAGATAACTGACAACACCCCTGAGGTGTACAAACTGCAAAAATATGCTAGAATAAGCTGATAACATAAAGGGTCTGCTTGTATTTATTGGGTATGGATGTGTGATGCTCCCAGCCTCTCTCACATAGGTCGAGCAGACGAAGACGACACATTTAGATAAAATAATGTACTTCAGCACAATGTGATGTAACATTGTACATGCCACAATACAGGCATCAACATTGAAGAAAGGTGCATTTGTAATATTCCACATGCTTTCTCCTCTCCCAGCCAGTTTTAAAGATTTTGTAAAAATATATAACTGACAATGCAATAATGACACGCAAATGTGATGAATTGTATCAAGCAAATACTAAATAGTTAGTTCAAATAAAAATTAAAATATAACACAGTTTCCCTGGCTTAAGAAAAGAAAGAGAAGGCCATCTCCTGTCCCTGCCAGAATGATGTCAGAATATGGTCTGACATAAATAATGTGTCCTAAGCACAAATGAAGCTGCCCTTTGGAGTTAATGATAGAACATCTACACCCAAAGGGAAAATATTGTTGTACAAAATGTTAAAGACGCCTATTTTTGTGTGTGCTAAAGGTACAAATACTTACCTGTGTGGTACTTACTGTGTGGTGATGGTCATGCCTGGCAGCGGATCCGTGATAAATGCTATTTTGAGGAACATCCTCAACTCTTTCCTAAATTGGACCATGTTGGGCCGGTCCTGCTGGAGATAAGGATATTGCTGCAGTTCCTGGGTGCACTGATGGAGAAGGCTAGTTGTGCTTTGTTTCTTTCTACACCTCTCAGCCTCCAGTCTGAGGATGCCCTGGCTGTGGGTGTACCAAGAGCCTCTGGAGATGGTGAGCTTGTCAGCCATATTGACGGGGTGGCCAAAGATGATGTCTTTGTAAATGATGCAGCAACATTTGAAGATGGTGCCGGCCGGCAAGGGGAGCCAGCACAGTTCCTTCAGGATGGGGTTGATGTGATCATATTTCTTCAGGCCCTGGATGAGACGTGCTGAGGTGTGTAGGATGTGCTTGAATTGGGCCAGAACGGCACTAGGATGGCATTGAAGTTGTCCTGAGAGGCTGTGGAAGGCCAGGAGAGGCCATTTCCACCACCCACGTGGCAAAGATAGCTATGTCACCTTGAGCCTGTTTGAAATTTGCTGGACTATCCTGTGTTTTTTTCACTGGATATGTGGACAATCTGTGAGCCAGTTGGAGGCATTCCAGAATTTTGGGAACATTTACCAGGTGCGCTGAATACCCAGGTTGCATAGCTCTGAACCCACCTCATGCCTCTTTATTCCACTGCCAGACCCTCCCTGACCCTTTGTCCCACTTTTGCAGGTTCCTGCTTTCTCCATTTATGACGGCTGTTCGCTTTGTTACAATTTGTAAATCGTGGCAGATGATGGATTATGTGTCAAACGTATTGTTATTCATAAAACACTGTGGCCGCAGAATCACATGATTCTAGTGGATCTGCGTGTTCTGTATGTGTGGAAGTTGCCACATATTGTGCAGCTCGGGCACCAGATGCATTGCAGAGTGAATGGTGTCCTATAGAGACTTCAATTAATGTTTTCCAAAATTGTGCATCTCCTGTGGTAGGATGTGATGACTTATCTGACGCTGCTTAGAACAGTGGATTTCTCATCCAGGTCCTGCCAGCCAGCCATATACCAAAACAGAAACGCCACCTGGGGGGTCTTCCCCCTTGTGTTGGCTGAGAGCCCCCTAGAAGCTATGAGGCAAATTTACACAGCGTGAGCAGGTTCTGCCTGGCCCAAACTTGGGCTCATTCCAGAAAACCTGGAAGCATGGAACACAGCCTGGGAATATGCACCCCCTATGGATTTAGGGACTTTTGACACTTTCTGCCAGTAAGCCCTAAGGCTCTAAACATTGCCACCTCAGCAGGTCCATATCTGACTGTTCACCCTAGGACACTCCCTTGCCTGACCTCAGATCCCTCCCCTCTGGGAGCAGTCCTTATCTGACTCTTCATCCCAGCACACGGTCTCGCTTGACCTCAGATCACTCCCCCTTGGAAGCAATCAATAGCTGACCCTTCACCCTAGTACACTGCCTCGCCTGACCTTGGTCCATCCCTCCCATGGTAGCAGTCCATCTCTAACTCTTCATGCCTGTCCTCAGACCACACCTGCCCTGGGAGCAGTCCATTTCTGTTTCTTCAACCTAGGACGCCACCTCCCCTGGAACACCACCTTGCCTGACCTCAGGCCACCCTTCCCCTTGCAGCAGTCCCTATCTGACTCTTCACCCTAGTACACTGCCCACCTAACCTCAGACCACTGCTCCCCTGGTAGCATTCCATCTCTGACTCTTCATCCTAGGACATCGCCCCGCCTGACCTCAGACAACCGGCCCCCTGGAAGCAGTCCCTATCTGACTCTTCACCCTAGTACACTGCCCACCTAACCTCAGACCACTGCTCCCCTGGTACCATTCCATCTCTGACTCTTCATCCTAGGACATCGCCCCGCCTGACCTCAGACAACCTGCCCCCTGGCAGCAGTCCCTATCTGACTCTTCGTAAGTCTTGCGGAAGTATCGCATTATCGGATGGCTAATTAAGTAATGATTTGAAACTAGTTAAGCTTGTGATCTGACACTCTGAACTGAGTAAAGGGGATTATTCCTTGTTGAAAAGAATCCCACCTATGGAAAAATTGTACAAATTAATAGTTTTTGTAATGACTGATAAAGTCAACAACGTTTCAACCATATACATGATTTTCAAGGTCATTATCAGGACCATGTAAATGGGTGCACATTAAAAGCTAACAATGATAAACAGGAGCACTGTCATTCTTGTAGGAGAAGCTGGAATAAAAATAATTAAAGGGGAAAATGGTCAAAAAGGAGGAAGATCACTGAGATCCAATGGGTTTCAGGAGAATGTCTGAAAAAGAGGAAAACAAATAAATAATTGTAATTGCAAAATGACAGTTGAAGTGTGTAAAGTGAGTCAGGTGGAGCGCACATACTTACTAATTAGCAGGCGCAGGACATTTATGCTAGGCACTGAAGGTGGAGAGGAAATCAATTAGAGACAGAAAAACTCAATTCTCACAGTGCTACTGTTGCGCTTGGGGAAAAGACTTACCAAATGAGAAATCACTTCTGTCAAGGAGTCCAGACGGAAGGAGCACAGCAGTAGATCCATCACTGTCACCAGCGGAACCGGAGTGGGTGCACGCTGCTTGCACCGGTGCAACAAACTAGCGACTGACCTGATACATCAGGCCACCAAAGGTGCACATGGAGGTCCCAAAGCTGCAGGGTTATCAATGGACGGGCTCTGGAGGGGCGTGAGTGTAAACAAACTAGGGGGTTAGAGTTTGCCGTTTGACTGAGACGCACCCCAGGTCCAGAGATACCCCCAGGGGTGACAGTGCTGTGCTCTACAAATGCTAATGGATTGATTAATTGATTGGTTGATTGACATGCAGGGGAGGGCAATGGATTCACAAACATGTGACCACCAAAATTGTGGCACACTATCTAACAATACTAGTTGGCTAGACCAAACAAATGTTAATAAAGAGTATCATAACATCTGGGGCATAAGGATTACCATAATTTACATACCCATGGGTATAAAGACCATGACGGAAGCACAGTATATGGCCATCATCTAATATACAGACCAGCATGGAACAGAGTGGGCTGGATCAGTGTTGATAAAACATTATTTTTAACATAAGGAGCAACCAAGGGACCCGGCTGTGTGTAGATAATGTAGGCCCATTCAAGGCCCTATACCAGAGGTCCATCCCCCACGACTATTGAGATAGTCCTTAATGGATTTGCCACAAAATATCCACTTGAATTCTTGTGTTGACATGATGACTTCAATGTTGCCTTTACTTGATGATTTTTGAAAAACTTTGACAACCTACTTTAGAATATGATTTTCAGTACGGTTAGCCAATATATAATGCTTCGCCAATGGAGCATTGGCGAGCTTGCATTTGAGCCGGCTTCCATGCTTCACCAATGGAGCATTGGTGGCCTTTGCATTATGCTTCACCAATGGAGCATTGGAAACCTAGGGCCTCATTTATAAGAAATGACGCATCGCTGCGTGAAAGCAGCGATGCATCACTTCTCAGTGCGCACTCCTTGTGACATTCCTGATGCGTCATATTTAATGTATAACGCATCATGTCGCAAGGAGTTACAGATACGTCAGTATTTCTGACGTATCTGTAAGCGCAAAAGTGACTCATTGCTGGAGTGTGTCACAAAAGTGACGCAACTCCAGCAATGCGTCCTTTCACATGGGGCAAGCCCCATGTGAAAGGGCCTGCGTCAGTCTTACGCCTGCTGTGAGGCAGACGCAAGATTTTGACGCAACGGCGTCCTAAAAGTGACACAGTGAAATCTCATAGATTTCACTGCGTCACTTCTACGACCCTTCCTTGCGTCAATATGCCCCCCTTGCATACATTATACCTGGCGCAGGTATAATGTGGCGCAGGGGTTTACAAAGTGACGCATCTACCTAGATGCGTCACTTTGTAAATATGGCGCAACAAGGTGCATTTTTTATGCCACTGGTGCGTCACAAAAAGTGACGCACCGGTGGCGTGTCATATGGATTTGTTACACTCAAGATAAACTTTGTTTCTGTGGCGTCCACGAAAAGAATGGAAAGAAAACGGTGCAAAAACAGCCCTCCTTGAATTTTCCTTACTTTGTAGATAATGCCCATCAAACCAGAAGACACTAATAGAGTAATAGGAAGCAGTGGATTCATGAAAGTGGTGGTGTATTGGCCTGGAGCAGGCCTGGCGTTCAAGGGGCCTCTACTAACTGCAATGCCCTCTGCACCGGTGCAGAGATATTCAATGTCCAAAGTGACTGGGGGAGGAGTTGGCCTCACGGCTAGGGCGGTGAACCTAGAATCTGAAACAAAAATGATTGCGTCCTCATGTAACGCAACTGGTGCTATGTAAAGCGCTCTGACACCCGATTCGCGCTATATAAAACTCTGCAACAAAAAAACAAGATGGGATTTGCTTTGAAGGGCCATTAGGTAGATCTTCAAGAGTGAAGCAATGGAAGCTGCCCATGGCAACTCTCTGGCATCAGTACCAAGCCATGCATGACGTCATGTACACATCCCCCTCATCCTTTCGGGGCAGAGACACCGCTCGAAGGGATGAGCTTGTCGGAGTGGTCAGAGGTTTCCTGGTGCACCTTACGAAGGGTGTCGGGGACATGGGTTTTGGATGTTATTCATTCAAAGCACCATTGATTATTACAACAGAGCCCCAGGGGCGTATCAGAGGGCCCCGCAGCACCCGCAGCAGGGAGGGGCCCCCACACCTTCCATGTTAGAGTGGCCCCCAAGCCCCATGGATCCAGCCCCACAGAAAGAGCATGGCGGGAGTTGCAACTAGGCTGGCTGACTCTTCAAGCGTGGAAGTAACAGGGCTGTAAAATACAGAGGGGCAGATTTACAAGGAAGTGCCACAGCATGGCATCGCAAGCCCTTTGGCTACGCCACGCTGCTGCACTTTCAAAGCACAGGAATGCGACATATTTAAAACAATATGTTGCATTCTTGTGCTCTCCTCTGCGCTGGCGCACAGACAGCAGGCATGTGCCGACGCAGGCACCCATGGTGAGTCATGGGGAGATTGTTTTTGTGCACAAAAACAATCACTACAGGCATTTTCCTCTTTCAATGCATGCTGTAGAATGCAGGACACATAGAAAGAGGAAAAAGACGAGGAGAAATGAAAACATTTCTCCTCGTTGCGCCTCGGTACGCCTCTACCCCTAGTGTGGCGTAGCATACTGATGCATTTCCAGATTTACAAATCCTCATAAATTTAAAACTATGTCTGGTTCCATGGGTGTTGTGTGGTAACACCCACCGCAACACCCCCGGAACGCCCCTTTCCTACAAAGTGCTGCGTGTAAAGGGGCCATATTTACAAGGACAGAAAAAGCAATGCAGGGTGGCTTTTCCTGTCCTTTAAAACATAGGGCAGTGTAATGCGCAAAAGGTGACGTACTGGCAGTGCTAGTGGCTTGTAAATCTGCCCCAGAGTGAAGAGGGAAGAGTGCAGTGTTCATATTTACAAAGCCGAGCTGACTGCACTTGTACACCTCAGGTGGGTGAAAGGGGCAGAGCTACAGGGGCAACATCTCGGGGCAGGTGGGGGCCTCTGCGGGGGTGTGGGACACAGTCCAGCTGCTCAGAGAGTGTGAGGTGCAGCAGAAAGTTAGTTTTATTTCCCTCACAGCTTCATTAGTTCACGCATGCAGTGCTCTGACCTGAGCACTGGAGAAGACTTGAGATATTTGAGGCTAATGTTATGGTGTATTGCTTTCAATTGCGCAATGATCACCCGATAGATTATCGAGGCGCTTGGTGAAGCGCCCAGAGGTCAACATGGACCTCTGAGGACCCGGACACTCCACTTTATTGTGAGGAGGGTCATTTTTTGATTTTTGATTTAAATGACCCTAAGCAAAAGACAATACATACAGGCAGTATTTTAAGTGCAGTCCATGATTCCGCCGTGATGTGTCACACACATCAGTGAAATAAAACAAACATTTAATAAGCTCGATGACTCGGTCCTGCAGACAATCCTGAAGCCTGGATATTACAGCTCCCAGATCACTGCAGCCAGCATCAAAACATGCCCCTTAAGGGGTACCATTTACCCGTACCCGATGCCACTCTTGAGAGCAACTGCCCCTTCTAGCAGCTGAATCCATCCCATTTTAAAGGCATTTCCTTGTATAAATAAGCAAACACACACACACACACACACACACACACACACACTCCAATCTGACGTCATTGGGACGCTTCCGTTCTAGCGTTTTGGCCATCTTTACTGTGCATTCTGGTGCTGGTTTGCTGTTTGCCTCTCTTACCCTAAACGAGGGAAGTCGTTTGTTTCCTGTGTCTTTGGATAAAGGGCGAGCGGCTGAAGGCGTCACTAGTGACATGGATTTGAATTTGAATTTGAATTTAAAAGAACTTATAAAGCGCGCGTACACTGAGTCAGTTTCATGGCGCTGATGAGGTCCCTAACAGAGTGAGATAAAAGAGCTAATGAGGATTAGAGAGCTAGGTGCAAAAAGCCTGCTGGAATAATAATGTTTTTAGTGACCTCCGAAACTCCAAATAAGAGGGAGAGAGTCTTAAAGATAGGGGGAGGTCATTCCAGAAGGTGGGAGCAAGTACGGCAAACTTCTGCCCCCCTGCCCGCTTCTTTTTAAACCGGGGCGTAGTTAGTAGAGCTAGGCTGGAGGAACGAAGGTGCCTAGAAGGAACATAGGCAGAAATTGCCGAATTAATGAAGGCCGGGGCTGTGCCCGCCCTTGCTTGAAAAGTCAAGCACCCTAGCTTGAACTTAGCTCGCTCTTTTATCGGGAGCCAGTGTAAGCTCTTGAGTAGAGGGGTCGAATGATGGGACTTAGACAGGCCAAAAACCAGGCGGGCAGCCTGGTTTTGTACTAGCTGTAGGCGCTTCAAGGCATATGCAGGGGCTCCATTATAAATGATATTACCGTAGTCCATCTTTGACAGGACCATGGCCATCAGGATTAGCTTTAGGGCAGGGGTGGAAAAGAATCTGGCAATTTTCCGAATAACTCGAAGTGTGAAGAAGCAAGAAGAGACCACCGATTTAATGTGTGAATGGAGGGTTAATTGGTTGTTAAGCGTGATCCCAAGAGTTTTAACTGAACGGGAAGGAAGGGGGGGGGGACCAAGTGAGGAGGGCCAAAAAGAAGAGGACCAGGGATTGGCAGCACCGCCCGTCGCCACAAGTTCAGTTTTATCCGGATTGAGTTTTAACTGGTTGATGTTCATCCAGTCTCGGATAAATAGCATGATGGACTGGAAACTGCCAACCCCTGAAGGGGAGGAAAGGTCAAAAATGAGTTGGAGATCATCTGCATAATTATATACAGTGACCTCCATATTCTGTAAAGCATAAACCAGCGGGAAGATGTAGAGGTTAAAAAGTAGAGGGGAAAGAGCAGAACCCTGAGGTACACCACAATTGACAGTGAGTGGGGAGGCCGAGAAGGTGCCGAGATGGACTGTCTGATTACGGTCCTGCAGGAAGGACTCGACCCAGGCGAGTGCAAGCCCCCCAATCCCCGCCGCCCTGACCCGTGACAACAAGATGTTATGGTCCACGGTGTCAAAGGCGGCAGATAGGTCCAAAAGGACCAGGATCTTGGGGGCGTTAGCGTCGAGTCCTTCCCTAAGTTGGTCCATGACCGAAATCACCACCTTCTCGGTAGAATGTCGAGGTCGGAAGCCAGCTTGACATGGGGCCAGGTAATTACTGTCCTCAATGAAAGTACTCAGAATTTGAGATACATGCGTCTCCGCTATCTTGCCTAAGTAGGGAAGCAAGGATATGGGGCGGTAATTGGCTAGGGAGGCAGGGTCAGCCCCCGGCTTTTTTAAAATAGGGATGATGGTGGCCGATTTAAATGCGGTGGGAACTAGACCTGAAGAGAAGGTATTATTTAGAACAGTGAGAGCGGGGACAGGACAAGCCAAGAACACCTGGGCCAGAATACGGGCTGGACACGTGTCAGAGGGAGATCCAGATTTTACACGCTTAAGGAGCGGAGAAAGGGACTCGCTGGTTAGCACCGGGATGGAAGTCAGGCGCTGGGTGTTCTGTGGCGGGGAGCAGTCTAATGAAGAGTTAGATGGAGGGGGAATACGAGCTTTTATTTGCGCAACTTTGTCAATAAAAAAGTCATTTAGAGAGTTGCACAGTGTCTGGGAGGGTGTAATCGTAGGTGAAGGCCTGTCTGATAGGGCTAACTCGTGTACTGTAGCAAAAATTTCACGTGACTGGCATTCAGCAGTCAAAATGCGTTGGGAAAAGTAGTCCTTCTTAGCTGCTAGAATGGCTTTTTTATATTCTGCTAGCAGGGTGGTATAATAACTTTTGCTAGTAGGACAGTATTTCAACCTCCAAGCCCGTTCAGCCTGACGAACAGTTAGCTTAAGTGTTTTAAGGGCAGGAGTGAACCACTTGTTAGCATGGTGGTGGTGATTTATAGTGATCTTTTTTAAAGGGGCCTTATTATCCCGGAGGGGGATTATCCAGTTGTCCAGAGTGGCCAGCTGTTGTTCAGGGGGAATGTCGTTAAAGTCTGGACAGGTGGCAGCTAAGGACTCACAAAAAGCAGGGGTATCCACACGATTCCAGCTACGAACCCACAGGGTCTTAGAGCCACTTGGGACATTTTGTGCGTGGAGATCCAAAGAAAAGGATAATTGGTGATGATCAGACCACGCGCAAGGAGCGATAGACAAGTTGGTAGTGGGAAGGTTGAGAGTCCATATTTGGTCTAATATATGGCCCCCGGACATGCGTTGGGGATCCATTTTGGAGCTTGCACACCTGTCCATCCACACACCTCCTGCATCGCTTGTCTTGTGCTGTAGGCCTGCTCTGCTGCTGTTTTGGGGAGAGACCCTTGCACAGCTGCTGCTCATACGAGGGCCGGCCTTAAGGCGATGGGACTAGTGCGGCCACACTTGGTGCTGACCTGGAGGAGGGGGCACTGACCTGGGGGTGGGTGGTACAGTGTTTAGCTATAACTTACAATTTAAAAGCACCTGCTGCAGAGTTCCTTGTGAGTCAAGCTTTCAGGCAGCAATAAAAATGTCAGGATAACTCATGGGATTGATGTTGCAGCTGGAGAGAGATGTCAGAGTTGTGTCTAGTGGCAGTTTTGACACCCCATAAAGTAGTGCAGAGGGTTATTGTGCCTGCTGCAAAGAACAGATCTGTATTTTCTGTGGATAACTGAGTGGGTTAGTAAAGCCTGCCTTTACCAGTACGTTTAAACCAATGGAATGCTTGTGATATAGGGTTTTTTGTAGAGATCTGGGGCACTTTTGCTCTGTGTGTTAATTTCAAAAAGAACAATTGGTGGACAGAATGCAGAACAATGTCCTACATTCACCCCAGTACAGAGATCTGGGCCTAAATCCATTGTGTGTTTTGTCCCCATGCCATTTCAGTTTGAACCCAACCACATGTAAATCAGCCTTGACCCTGCACCCAATGGGAACAGTCCAGCCCAAACTGCCAGGCCAGGTCCTCCCTGGACCAGAAACAAGCATCGAAGGACCGGTTTCAGGGTAACACACCTCATTGGCCAGGCTAGCTTGACTCCAGTGACATGGAGAGCACGGGACCCATGTCTGGGCACACCCGTCCCACTCGGGGTGACAAATGCTAAAAGAACAATTGATGGACATAATGCAGAACAATGTCCTACATTCACCCCAGCCAGTACAGAGATCTGGGCCTAAATCCATTGTGTGTTTTGTCCCCATGCCATTTCAGTTTAAACCCAACCACATGCAAATCAGCCTTGACCCTGCACCCAATGGGAACAGTCCAGCCCAAACTGCCAGGCCAGGTCCTCCCTGGACCAGAAACAAGCATCGAAGACCGGTTTCAGGGTAACACACCTCATCGGCCAGGCTAGCTTGACTCCAGTGACATGGAGAGCACGGGACCCATGTCTGGGCACACCCGTCCCACTCGGGGTGACAAATGCTAAAAGAACAATTGATGGACATAATGCAGAACAATGTCCTACATTCACCCCAGTACAGAGATCTGGGCCTAAATCCATTGTTTTTATTTTGCTCCCCATTCCATTCCAGTTTAAACCCAGACATATGCAAATCAGTCTTGACCCTGCACCCAATGGGAAAAGTCCAGCCAGAACTGCCAGGCCAGGTCCTCCTTCTGTATGTTACGAAAGCTTACATTGCTGCTGCCCGAGGTGTGCCTGCTGTGTGTGAATGAAGATGTCACTGCTGCCGCCCATGGTGGGCCTGCTCTGTGTGTGAAGGAAGCTTACACTGCTTCGGGTGTTGCTACTATTGCTAATGCATTCTATCGCAATTGTTGGAATGTTGTTCCTATCTGTGACCTCAACATTTTGGCAGAGGGACATTATTAAGTTAGTGAAGAGACAGCCCTGACTGGACTGAGGATACAGCAACTGCAGGTGAGTTAGGACTCAGGTTGGTCAGAAAGAGACCAATCAAAAAATAAGGGAGATTAAAGTGAAGAAACAGCGATGGGGAAGAACAATGGAGGACAGGCAAAGGGAGAGGATACGAAAGAGGAGGGGAGTGGAAAAAAGGAGAGAAAATGCCCTACAGGGGTGGAACTAAAGCGATAGGAAGAACAAGAAGGGCAAAGAAAGAAAGTGGGTATAGGAATGCAAAGGAAGTCTTAATAGCAAGAGGCAACGATATATGACAGAAGAAAAAAGAATCCAGAAATGCATGACTGAGAAGCAACAGCAGAAATGAATAATGAAAGGTACAGGAGAAAAAAAACATACATGGAAAGGAGCCAACTTCAAAAACGCAAATGAGTTGAAAAAGTAGAGAGAGGGAGTCAGAAAGAATAGAACCACATGAGAAAGTTAAAAGAATGGCAAAGAGTAAACAAGCAAGAAACAATGAGCAAGGTAGCAACATAGGAGTAGAAAGCAAACAGAGAAAGGCAGAGAGATGAAGACAGCCATTGTAACGTGGGTAACAAGGTGGGAGAGGAAGGGCATAAACATAGCAGGATGAGAGGTGTGATGGAATAATAAAGAGATGACACAGGCATGAGTGATATGTGTAAAACATGGAAATGAAAAGGTAGAGGATAAAAGGAAGAGACGCGAAGTTTAATGACCTATAAAGAAAGACAATATGGCGATCTTACAGAGCCAGCCTGATGGAGGAAGTTAGAAAGAAAGAAGATGAGGAGAAGAAAACCAAAGTGGTAGTCAGAAAATGAGAGAGAAGAATAAAGGAGGGGGAAGGTGGGAAACTGGGGGACGCAAAAGTAAGAAGGTTACAGAGGTAGAGCAGAGATCAGTGTTTATGTTGTATTATCACAATTTGTATAGCGCACCACTACCCATAGGTGTCTAGGCACTTGCGGTCTGCATACTGTGGGAGGGACACTAGTTTAGTGATGATGACAAGAGTATGAAAGGAATGCACCTTGAAATAAGATAAACTCAAGAGAAGTACTCAAAGGTTGATTGAATGTGAAGCCGTGAGTGGATTATAAAGAAATCAAAGAATGTGAGGTGTACAGGTTATAGGCGAATAGGAGAGGAGAACACAGGATGGAAGTGAACATTGGAAAGTTAGAGGTTAGCGCGTGTTAGCTAGAGATATAGTGCAGAGTTCAAGTCAGTACTTAATTTGTGCCGATGATTGCCGGTGGCACTTTTCTCTCTTACCAGCATTCTTTGGCACTGTCCCTGTCCCAATCTACAGAGTAGCAAGAGACGGGCCAGTTTTACGTTTACTAAGGTCATTGAAACTGGGGAAGGACCACCATTACAGTGATCATTCCCCATTCATTGTCTTGGCAGTTTCTAAAAACCATAGTGGAAGCAAAAGGACTGTTTTTCATACGTGTGGACAATGTCCTTGCCAAGCCGACAGGCTTTCAGCTCTATGTGGTTATCAGGGGCTCCTGCCAATAAAGGTTCGGCAGCTGCGGCAATGCCTCTCTCCCTAATTTCGGGGACTAGTACTTAAAAAAAATTAAGCCTTGATTGGAGGTAGCAGCAAACTAGAAGACAATTATTCAATCAAGGACTTATAAAGCGCGACTACTCACCCATTAGGATCTCAAGGTGCTGGTGCTAAGTCTGCGGTTCAGTCGAAGAGTCACATCTTGAGGTCCTCCCTGAATTATGGCAGCGACGGTGATTGCCTGAGGTGCAGAGGCAGGGAGTTAAAGGTCTTCTCAGCGAGGTAGGAGAAGGATCTTCCTTCAGCCGTGGTCTTGCAGATCCATGGGATGGTGACCAGGGCAAGTTGGGTGCAGCGGAAATGTCTGGTGGGTGTGTAGAAGGAGAGGCGGTGGTTGAGGTATACAGGTCTGGCGTTGTGGAGGGCTTTGTAGGCGTGCATGAGAAGCTTGAAGGTGATTCTCTTGTTGACAGAAAGCTAGTAAAGTTCTCCTCCCAGGTGGCCGGTGATGTGGTTGTGGCAGGGGATGTGCAAGATGAGAGTCTGTCGGAGGTGCTCTGGATGGTCTGCAGTTTCTTTTGGAGTTTCTGGGTGGTGCCGGCGTAGAGTGTGTTGCCATAGTCGAGTCTGCTGCTGACAAGCGCTTGAGTGACTGTTATCCTGGACCTGGAGGGGATCCACTTGAAGATCTTACGAAGGAAGGTATAAAATACAGGGTTAAACCCAAATAAGTCTCTGGGACCTGGGTGAATGAATGATATAGACAGAGTGGTCCCGGACAGGGAAAGGAAGGAAATAAAAGGAATTGGTGACACATTCAAACATACATATATAAAGCCAAGGAATGATGTACAGAGTTTTTATTCACAATGTACTAAGGACCATAATCAATGGCTATGCATTAAAATACATTTCATGAGAATTAATTATGAATTCGTGCCCAAAGGAACAAAAGAGGGGGAAGGGGGGGAGGAAGGGGGAACATGGAAAAAATCGGTCGAACTATACACCAGATCTTATAATCTTCAATTAAAGAAAGGGAAAAGGCAATTTATAGACTTTTTGATAATTCCCAACAATAATAGAGTGATCTCCTGGTTCCACGGTCACAAATGTAGTATGAATCAATGTGGTAGACTTTAGAAACACCATGCTCCTAGAACAGCAGTGAACATCATGCTAGCGGTGGAGGCTGGTGGTGTGAAGAGGTAGTCTACGTTTCGACCCAAAAGTGAAGTGCAGGGGAAATACACCTTGCTAGGAGAGTCTTCTTCAGGACAAGGGGGGGAATCGAAGGAAAGGGCAATCCTCCTAACCGTCCGTGATTCCAAAGACGGGGGGGGTTAGGTTGTAAGGCTAAAAACCGCAACGTCTTAGGCCAGCATTCCTGCCTAGAGGCAGACGTAATGTTCACAGTCGTCAGGGATACCAATAATAATAAGGGAAGGTGCCTCAGCTGTCCAACGAGTCTAATTCCATTGTAAAGGTAAGAAGAACAGGGCGCCGCTTGATCTTTTAGGTATGTTCTATCGCCATGTCGGGTTGTGGGAGAACCGGTGTGTAATCGCTACAAAGGCTGTGTCCTTTTGGAACACAACTGATATCTGGGGCAGATATCAGTTGTGTTCCATGGAGATCAGATATTAGATATCTGAAACCGGTTAACGCTGATTTATTCGTACTCGTCCCTACCCGACGGAGGTGACTACATTACGATAGCCTTTTGCCTCACAGCGTTTCAACATCAGCTTTACTACAGCACGATGTGGCGATAGATATTTGAACCCTCCTCTAGTATATCGGAAGTGTCCTTGTCAACACAGCCTTTGTAGCGATTACGCACCGGTTCTCCCACAACCCGACATGGCGATAGAACACACCTAAAAGATCAAGCTGCACCCTGTTCTTCTTACCTTACAATGGAATTAGACTCGTTGGACAGCTGAGGCACCTTCCCTTATTATTATTGGTATCCCTGACGACTGTGAGCGTACATTACGTCTGCCTCTAGGCAGGAATACTGGCCTAAGACGTTGCGGTTTTTAGCCTTACAGCCTAACCCTCCCCGTCTTTGGAATCACGGACAGTTAGGAGGATTGCCCTTTCCTTCGATTTCCCCTCCTCCTGGCAAGGTGTAATTCCCCTGCACTTCACTTTTGGGTCGAAACGTAGACTACCTCTTCACCCCGCCAGCCTCCACTGCTAGCATGATGTTCACTGCTCTTCTAGGAGCATGGTGTTTCTAAAGTCTACCACATTGATTCATACTACATTTTTGACCCTGGAACCAGGAGATCACTCTATTATTGTTAGGAATTATCAAAAATTGTATAAATTCCCTTTTCCCTTTCTTTAATTGAAGATTATAAGATCTGGTGTATAGTTCGACGGATTTTTTCCATGCTCCCCCTTCCTCCCCCCCCCCCTCTTTTGTTCCTCTGGGCACAAATTCATAATTAATTCTCATGAAATGTATTTAAATGCATAGCCATTGATTATGGTCCTTAGTACATTGTGAATAAAAACTCTGTACATCATCCCTTGGCTTTATATATGTATGTTTGAATGTGTCACCAATTCCTTCTATTTCCTTCCTTTCCCTGTCCGGGACCACTCTGTCTATATCGATCTTACGAAGGAGGCAGAGCATGTGGAAGCAAATGGACGTTAAGGCGGTGATGTAGTGGATCATTGACAGCAAGGAGTCCAGGATGATGCAGATGTTTTGAGTGTGGTCTGGAGGAGCACTGCTGGTCACCTAGTGTCATCCCAGGTGAGAGAGCCCAGGATGAGTACTTCGGTCTTTTATGAGTTAAGCTTGAGGCAGAAGTCCTTCATCCAGGTGGCAACTGCCTTCATTCTGTCATGGAAGTTGCTCTTTGACCCTGTGGGTTTGTCTGTGAGGGAGAGAATCAGCTGGGTGTTGTTGGCGTAGGAGATAATGTTGAGTCTGTTCGGCCAATGAGGAAGCTCGGATCCATTTGAGGGCTTTGTCGTGGAAGCCAGTGTTGTGGAGTCTTGCGTAGAGGGTGTGGTGGGAGACTGTGTCAAAGGAAGCCAAGACTTCTTGGAGGATGAGGTCTGCACTCTCGCCTCGGTGGAGGAGGGTGCGGATGTCATCTGTAGTGGCGAGTAGAGTGGTCCCAGTGCTATGGTTACTTCTGAAGCCCAATTGGGAGAAGTCCAGGATGTTGTTCATTTTGACGAACTCGAAGAGTTGGACGTTGATGGCTTTCTCAATGACTTTGAATGGGAAGGGGAGCAGAGAGATGTGCCTGTGGTTCTGGAGTTCTGTCAGGTCGGCAGAAGGTTTCTTCAGCAGGGGATTGATCTATGCATGCTTCTTACAGGTGAGGGCAGGGATGTCAGGGGGCTATGGAGTGGATGCTCTTCCTAATCCTGAGGGTGTTCTCAGAGGTGAGGGTAGTCCAGTTGGTCTAGGTCTGCTGGGGCCTGGATCCATCGGGAGCAGTGGTTGCTGGTGGGTCTTCAGTTAAGAATCTGTCGCAGATCTCCTTGATCGTGTGGTGGAAGAATGTGACAAGGTTGTCACAGAGGTCTTGGTACAGAGGTTGTTTGCTTTCTCTGTGCTGGGTTTGGTGTATTCTTTGACTATGGTGAAGAGTTCTTTAATGTTGTGTGCATTAGCATTGATGCGTTCCTTGATGGCTGCCTTGCTGATCCTCTGTCCTTTTTTGAGTTGTCTGCATGTGTGCCTGGTCTCTTGGAGGGTGGAGAAGAACCAGCTGGCCTTGAAGTGATAAAGTAAAATAATAATGGAGATGCAAATATATTCAAGAGGTTTAGAGGCAAGCACATTTGTTAGTTTCAGATGTGAGCGAAAGAGTAGAGGTGTGAATGTGCACAGTTGAAGCTTGGGAATCAGAGATATAAGTCTCAGTGTGAAGGGCAAGAGGAAGAGAATGATGTAATGAGAGGGCAGAGATGAAGTTAAGAGGGGCCTTGAAGAAAGAGTCGAAGAGGATAGAGAGGAAGTTGAGGTTCCGTGAGAATCGTAATGACGTTTTTGACTTGTTCGAATATGGACGAGTTTGGTATCTATGAACCGCAAATGACAAGTTTAGTGGGTGTACGCGTTTTCGCTACTCTACTTTGCAGCATTCGTCTTATTCGTGGGTTTCTCCATCTGAACCCACGGGTTCCATTTTAGATACGGCATCCATTTTGTTTCTTGCCCTCACGTAGTCAGCGAACGGACAGTGTTCGCTTCGTGACCCTGGGATTCCCAAGCCCTTGCGGAAGACACATGTTCCTTTTAGTGTGTCTTTATGACTAGGGGGATGATACGGGAAAGGCAGATGGCTCCGCTCGAGGCTCATCTTGCTGTGCCGATCTATTGTTTCAGCCTTGTATGTGCTAGGCTCGAATCCTTTGATCCTGTGATCATGCTTCCGATATTGCCCCCTACATTCTTTTCAATCTGTTGTCTGTCTTTGTCTCCCTTGCACCTGTTTCTGTCTCTTCTCTTAGCTTGTTTACGACTAGAGTGGAATGTGCTTAATGGTGAGATAACGTGCTTTTACAGTTGGGAACCGGCGATGTTACTGTAATTATGTTCCGGGCTCTTGAAAACATGAATGCGACCCTTTTGAAGTTTACTGTGGGAACTGAGTTGTAACCTTTTGTTCACTATGTTGTGCAATGATGAAAAGGTGTATAAAAAGGAGCGATCCACGTTTGCAATTCGAAGCAGACTCTCAGAACCTACACGTGGTGGTACTTCTTGCGATGTCTGTATCCCTGCAGTAAATAAACGCTGATCTTTGACGCCGAAGGAAGTGTCCCGTGTCTCTGTGATTTGTACGCCGGAGCAGGTAACCCACGAAGGTTTCAGGTGTTGTCCCCTGGCACCGCTGGGCCTTAGAATAGCCCAGTCCTTCAGTTGGCGCCCAACGTGGGGCGACATCAGCGGTACCGGTCCAAAGCCCGACGATTGTGAGGAACTTCGTGTGAAATCTCTGAGGGAAGGTGCACCCCGCTTCATCGATCCCGTTGTCGAAATAAGTGGTCCGAAGATTTTTCCCACGAAGATTCCCACCTCCTGGCGGCTGCGATGGACTGATGCCCTGACTGTCGACCTGTTTTGGCGCCTGGCGTAGTCCTTTGTACGGCGAGACGATAGACGGGCCTTCCTGGTGACGCCATTGTTCTCTCAATTAAGTATTTGTGGGTCGCTCCCAGACACCTTGGTTGTTGTTGTTGAAACTTGGTTGTTTGCATGGTTCCATTGCATTTGTGGTTCTTAGTTGTTGGTTCTTAGTTGTTGGTTCTTAGTTGTTGGGTTTTTATTTGACGATTGCAATTGCCAAAAACCGAGGGTCTCGTATTTTTGCGAGGACATCGTAATTCGATAACCCTTGAAGTTTGTAAGCTCGGTTAATGTGCACGATGCCTGGCCGTAGTACTTTGTTTGGTTTCCTTAAAGGTTGCGGTACAGATTCCCGGTTGGAGGACTCATGTCCGATACCTCCAGTTGAAACTCCGGTTTATGAGCTCTATAGTCGACACGGAGTGGGTCCAATTGCCTATAATGACTGTTGGATCCGCTATAAAAAAAACGACGGTGTCCTTAGCTGGCCACCTCATGGTAATTTCGAAACTGAGATTTTAGATAATCTCGAAGAAAAATTGTTTAAGAAGAAAGCTAGGTCAGCCATGTTTGATTCCTTTCGGTTATGTCGCAAAGAGGCCAAAAAGAAAGAAATCAAGCAAATAAAGAAAAATAAGAGAGATGGTATCATTTCAATGATGCAAAGTGCAGAACAATATCTGCGAGATAAAGACGAGAAGGAAAAGGAAGTTTTTACTAGATTGCATCGTATGGCGGTGGCTAAATGTTATCCGGTTTTACCGTCAAGTTCTGATAAGAAGGGAGAGGAATCAACAGAGGATCCTTTGTTATCCTATTTATTAAAATCACCACCTCCTTATGTACAGGGTACTGCAGCCCCTGTTGTCCCTCTTGTCCCTCAACCTGTTGTTCCGGCGGCTGCTGGTCAGCCTGTCGTTGGTCCTGTTCCTCCGAATCCTCTTGTTCCTCAAGTTGTCCCTGCTCCCTTACCTGCCCTTCTTCCTACTGCCCCTTTGCCTATACCTTCTCAGTCTATTGCTCCCGCTACTTCTGCTATCTTGGCTACTTCTACTGCTCCTACGTTCAGTCCTCATGTTGTTGCTCCTGTACTTCTCTCCCCTTCTCCTTCTGTTCGTAGTCGTATACCTAATACTGTTGCTAATCTCTATTCCCCGCTTTTCGGACCGATACTTGGGTCCGATGCTTCTGACGTCTCTCAAAGACGGAGTCAAATTCCTGGTGGAAGGGAGAGTGAGACGTTAGTGACTATGACGCGAAAGTGGATTAGACATCCTGCTAAGTACACTCCGCGCATAGTTTACGATACGTTCTCTCAGTTTAATGAGCCCACACAAAGATTCGTGTTCGAGGAAATGTGTAAATGCTTGAGAGAAGAGTGGGATAATGATGAGTTAGATAATGTACCGTCAGATATGACTGAACTTCAGAATCAGTTCTCGAACGGTATGATTGTAGGTGGTAATGTACGACGTGCATTAGAGCGTTTGCTAGCTTTTAGATCTACAGTGCCTCCTCGAGTGTCGTTTGACACCGACTCTGATGATTGGAAAGCACAACCTGGTCAGTATCCCATGCGAGAAGTTCCCCCAGTTTGGATGCCAGGTGATGCTACTGTCAGTTTGGAGTCCAGGATGATCAGATGTTTTGAGTGTGGTCTGGAGGAGCACTGCTGGTCACCAAGTGTCATCCCAGGTGAGAGAGCCCAGGATGAGTACTTCGGTCTTTTATGAGTTAAGCTTGAGGCAGAAGTCCTTCATCCAGGTGGCAACTGCCTTCATTCTGTCATGGAAGTTGCTCTTTGACCCTGTGGGTTTGTCTGTGAGGGAGAGAATCAGCTGGGTGTTGTTGGCGTAGGAGATAATGTTGAGTCTGTTCGGCCAATGAGGAAGCTCGGATCCATTTGAGGGCTTTGTCGTGGAAGCCAGTGTTGTGGAGTCTTGCGTAGAGGGTGTGGTGGGAGACTGTGTCAAAGGAAGCCAAGACTTCTTGGAGGATGAGGTCTGCACTCTCGCCTCGGTGGAGGAGGGTGCGGATGTCATCTGTAGTGGCGAGTAGAGTGGTCCCAGTGCTATGGTTACTTCTGAAGCCCAATTGGGAGAAGTCCAGGATGTTGTTCATTTTGACGAACTCGAAGAGTTGGACGTTGATGGCTTTCTCAATGACTTTGAATGGGAAGGGGAGCAGAGAGATGTGCCTGTGGTTCTGGAGTTCTGTCAGGTCGGCAGAAGGTTTCTTCAGCAGGGGATTGATCTATGCATGCTTCTTACAGGTGAGGGCAGGGATGTCAGGGGGCTCTGGAGTGGATGCTCTTCCTAATCCTGAGGGTGTTCTCAGAGGTGAGGGTAGTCCAGTTGGTCTAGGTCTGCTGGGGGCTGGATCCATCGGGAGCAGTGGTTGCTGGTGGGTCTTCAGTTAAGAATCTGTCGCAGATCTCCTTGATCGTGTGGTGGAAGAATGTGACAAGGTTGTCACAGAGGTCTTGGTACAGAGGTTGTTTGCTTTCTCTGTGCTGGGTTTGGTGTATTCTTTGACTATGGTGAAGAGTTCTTTAATGTTGTGTGCATTAGCATTGATGCGTTCCTTGATGGCTGCCTTGCTGATCCTCTGTCCTTTTTTGAGTTGTCTGCATGTGTGCCTGGTCTCTTGGAGGGTGGAGAAGAACCAGCTGGCCTTGAAGTGATAAAGTAAAATAATAATGGAGATGCAAATATATTCAAGAGGTTTAGAGGCAAGCACATTTGTTAGTTTCAGATGTGAGCGAAAGAGGAGAGGTGTGAATGTGCACAGTTGAAGCTTGGGAATCAGAGATATAAGTCTCAGTCTGAAGGGCAAGAGGAAGAGAAGGATGTAATGAGAGGGCAGAGATGAAGTTAAGAGGGGCCTTGAAGAAAGAGTCGAAGAGGATAGAGAGGAAGTTGAGGTTCCGTGAGAATCGTAATGACGTTTTTTACTTGTTTGAATATGGACGAGTTTGGTATTTATGAACCGCAAATGACAAGTTTGGTGGGTGTACGCGTTTTCGCTACTCTACTTTGCAGCATTCGTCTTATTCGTGGGTTTCTCCATCTGAACCCACGGGTTCCATTTTAGATACGGCATCCATTTTGTTTCTTGCCCTCACGTAGTCTGCGAACGGACAGTGTTCGCTTCGTGACCCTGGGATTCCCAAGCCCTTGCGGAAGACACATGTTCCTTTTAGTGTGTCTTTATGACTAGGGGGATGATACGGGAAAGGCAGATGGCTCCGCTCGAGGCTCATCTTGCTGTGCCGATCTATTGTTTCAGCCTTGTATGTGCTAGGCTCGAATCCTTTGATCCTGTGATCATGCTTCCGATATTGCCCCCTACATTCTTTTCAATCTGTTGTCTGTCTTTGTCTCCCTTGCACCTGTTTCTGTCTCTTCTCTTAGCTTGTTTACGACTAGAGTGGAATGTGCTTAATGGTGAGATAACGTGCTTTTACAGTTGGGAACCGGCGATGTTACTGTAATTATGTTCCGGGCTCTTGAAAACATGAATGCGACCCTTTTGAAGTTTACTGTGGGAACTGAGTTGTAACCTTTTGTTCACTATGTTGTGCAATGATGAAAAGGTGTATAAAAAGGAGCGATCCACGTTTGCAATTCGAAGCAGACTCTCAGAACCTACACGTGGTTGTACTTCTTGCGATCTCTGTATCCCTGCAGTAAATAAACGCTGATCTTTGACACCGAAGGAAGTGTCCCGTGTCTCTGTGATTTGTACGCCGGAGCAGGTAACCCACGAAGGTTTCAGGTGTTGTCCCCTGGCACCGCTGGGCCTTAGAATAGCCCAGTCCTTCAGTTGGCGCCCAACGTGGGGCGACATCAGCGGTACCGGTCCAAAGCCCGACGATTGTGAGGAACTTCGTGTGAAATCTCTGAGGGAAGGTGCACCCCGCTTCATCGTTCCCGTTGTCGAAATAAGTGGTCCGAAGATTTTTCCCACGAAGATTCCCACCTCCTGGCGGCTGCGATGGACTGATGCCCTGACTGTCGACCTGTTTTGGCGCCTGGCGTAGTCCTTTGTACGGCGAGACGATAGACGGGCCTTCCTGGTGACGCCATTGTTCTCTCAATTAAGTATTTGTGGGTCGCTCCCAGACACCTTGGTTGTTGTTGTTGAAACTTGGTTGTTTGCATGGTTCCATTGCATTTGTGGTTCTTAGTTGTTGGTTCTTAGTTGTTGGTTCTTAGTTGTTGGGTTTTTATTTGACGATTGCAATTGCCAAAAACCGAGGGTCTCGTATTTTTGCGAGGACATCGTAATTCGATAACCCGTAAAGTTTGTGAGCTCGGTTAATGTGCATGATGCCTGGCCGTAGTACTTTGTTTGGTTTCCTTAAAGGTTGCGGTACAGATTCCCGGTTGGAGGACTCATGTCCGATACCTCCAGTTGAAACTCCGGTTTATGAGCTCTATAGTCGACACGGAGTGGGTCCAATTGCCTATAATGACTGTTGGATCCGCTATAAGAAAAACGACGGTGTCCTTAGCTGGCCACCTCATGGTAGTTTCGAAACTGAGATTTTAGATAATCTCGAAGCAAAATTGTTTAAGAAGAAAGCTAGGTCAGCCATGTTTGATTCCTTTCGGTTATGTCGCAAAGAGGCCAAAAAGAAAGAAATCAAGCAAATAAAGAAAAATAAGAGAGATGGTATCATTTCAATGATGCAAAGTGCAGAACAATATCTGCGAGATAAAGACGAGAAGGAAAAGGAAGTTTTTACTAGATTGCATCGTATGGCGGTGGATAAATGTTATCCGGTTTTACCGTCAAGTTCTGATAAGAAGGGAGAGGAATCAACAGAGGATCCTTTGTTATCCTATTTATTAAAATCACCACCTCCTTATGTACAGGGTACTGCAGCCCCTGTTGTTCCTCTTGTCCCTCAACCTGTTGTTCCGGCGGCTGCTGGTCAGCCTGTCGTTGGTCCTGTTCCTCCGAATCCTCTTGTTCCTCAAGTTGTCCCTGCTCCTTTACCTGCCCTTCTTCCTACTGCCCCTTTGCCTATACCTTCTCAGTCTATTGCTCCCGCTACTTCTGCTATCTTGGCTACTTCTACTGCTCCTACGTTCAGTCCTCATGTTGTTGCTCCTGTACTTCTCTCCCCTTCTCCTTCTGTTCGTAGTCGTATACCTAATACTGTTGCTAATCTCTATTCCCCGCTTTTCGGACCGATACTTGGGTCCGATGTTTCTGACGTCTCTCAAAGACGGAATCAAATTCCTGGTGGAAGGGAGAGTGAGACGTTAGTGACTATGACGCGAAAGTGGATTAGACATCCTGCTAAGTACACTCCGCGCATAGTTTACGATACGTTCTCTCAGTTTAATGAGCCCACACAAAGATTCGTGTTCGAGGAAATGTGTAAATGCTTGAGAGAAGAGTGGGATAATGATGAGTTAGATAATGTACCGTCAGATATGACTGAACTTCAGAATCAGTTCTCGAACGGTATGATTGTAGGTGGTAATGTACGACGTGCATTAGAGCGTTTGCTAGCTTTTAGATCTACAGTGCCTCCTCGAGTGTCGTTTGACACCGACTCTGATGATTGGAAAGCACAACCTGGTCAGTATCCCATGCGAGAAGTTCCCCCAGTTTGGATGCCAGGTGATGCTACTGTCAGTTTGGAGTCCAGGATGATGCAGATGTTTTGAGTGTGGTCTGGAGGAGCACTGCTGGTCACCAAGTGTCATCCCAGGTGAGAGAGCCCAGGATGAGTACTTCGGTCTTTTATGAGTTAAGCTTGAGGCAGAAGTCCTTCATCCAGGTGGCAACTGCCTTCATTCTGTCATGGAAGTTGCTCTTTGACCCTGTGGGTTTGTCTGTGAGGGAGAGAATCAGCTGGGTGTTGTTGGCGTAGGAGATAATGTTGAGTCTGTTCGGCCAATGAGGAAGCTCGGATCCATTTGAGGGCTTTGTCGTGGAAGCCAGTGTTGTGGAGTCTTGCGTAGAGGGTGTGGTGGGAGACTGTGTCAAAGGAAGCCAAGACTTCTTGGAGGATGAGGTCTGCACTCTCGCCTCGGTGGAGGAGGGTGCGGATGTCATCTGTAGTGGCGAGTAGAGTGGTCCCAGTGCTATGGTTACTTCTGAAGCCCAATTGGGAGAAGTCCAGGATGTTGTTCATTTTGACGAACTCGAAGAGTTGGACGTTGATGGCTTTTTCAATGACTTTGAATGGGAAGGGGAGCAGAGAGATGTGCCTGTGGTTCTGGAGTTCTGTCAGGTTGGCAGAAGGTTTCTTCAGCAGGGGATTGATCTATGCATGCTTTTTACAGGTGAGGGCAGGGATGTCAGGGGGCTCTGGAGTGGATGCTCTTCCTAATCCTGAGGGTGTTCTCAGAGGTGAGGGTAGTCCAGTTGGTCTAGGTCTGCTGGGGGCTGGATCCATTGGGAGCAGTGGTTGCTGGTGGGTCTTCAGTTAAGAATCTGTCGCAGATCTCCTTGATCGTGTGGTGGAAGAATGTGACAAGGTTGTCACAGAGGTCTTGGTACAGAGGTTGTTTGCTTTCTCTGTGCTGGGTTTGGTGTATTCTTTGACTATGGTGAAGAGTTCTTTAATGTTGTGTGCATTAGCATTGATGCGTTCCTTGATGGCTGCCTTGCTGATCCTCTGTCCTTTTTTGAGTTGTCTGCATGTGTGCCTGGTCTCTTGGAGGGTGGAGAAGAACCAGCTGGCCTTGAAGTGATAAAGTAAAATAATAATGGAGATGCAAATATATTCAAGAGGTTTAGAGGCAAGCACATTTGTTAGTTTCAGATGTGAGCGAAAGAGTAGAGGTGTGAATGTGCACAGTTGAAGCTTGGGAATCAGAGATATAAGTCTCAGTGTGAAGGGCAAGAGGAAGAGAATGATGTAATGAGAGGGCAGAGATGAAGTTAAGAGGGGCCTTGAAGAAAGAGTCGAAGAGGATAGAGAGGAAGTTGAGGTTCCGTGAGAATCGTAATGACGTTTTTGACTTGTTCGAATATGGACGAGTTTGGTATCTATGAACCGCAAATGACAAGTTTAGTGGGTGTACGCGTTTTCGCTACTCTACTTTGCAGCATTCGTCTTATTCGTGGGTTTCTCCATCTGAACCCACGGGTTCCATTTTAGATACGGCATCCATTTTGTTTCTTGCCCTCACGTAGTCAGCGAACGGACAGTGTTCGCTTCGTGACCCTGGGATTCCCAAGCCCTTGCGGAAGACACATGTTCCTTTTAGTGTGTCTTTATGACTAGGGGGATGATGCGGGAAAGGCAGATGGCTCCGCTCGAGGCTCATCTTGCTGTGCCGATCTATTGTTTCAGCCTTGTATGTGCTAGGCTCGAATCCTTTGATCCTGTGATCATGCTTCCGATATTGCCCCCTACATTCTTTTCAATCTGTTGTCTGTCTTTGTCTCCCTTGCACCTGTTTCTGTCTCTTCTCTTAGCTTGTTTACGACTAGAGTGGAATGTGCTTAATGGTGAGATAACGTGCTTTTACAGTTGGGAACCGGCGATGTTACTGTAATTATGTTCCGGGCTCTTGAAAACATGAATGCGACCCTTTTGAAGTTTACTGTGGGAACTGAGTTGTAACCTTTTGTTCACTATGTTGTGCAATGATGAAAAGGTGTATAAAAAGGAGCGATCCACGTTTGCAATTCGAAGCAGACTCTCAGAACCTACACGTGGTTGTACTTCTTGCGATCTCTGTATCCCTGCAGTAAATAAACGCTGATCTTTGACGCCGAAGGAAGTGTCCCGTGTCTCTGTGATTTGTACGCCGGAGCAGGTAACCCACGAAGGTTTCAGGTGTTGTCCCCTGGCACCGCTGGGCCTTAGAATAGCCCAGTCCTTCAGTTGGCGCCCAACGTGGGGCGACATCAGCGGTACCGGTCTAAAGCCCGACGATTGTGAGGGACTTCGTGTGAAATCTCTGAGGGAAGGTGCACCCCGCTTCATCGATCCCGTTGTCGAAATAAGTGGTCCGAAGATTTTTCCCACGAAGATTCCCACCTCCTGGCGGCTGCGATGGACTGATGCCCTGACTGTCGACCTGTTTTGGCGCCTGGCGTAGTCCTTTGTACGGCGAGACGATAGACGGGCCTTCCTGGTGACGCCATTGTTCTCTCAATTAAGTATTTGTGGGTCGCTCCCAGACACCTTGGTTGTTGTTGTTGAAACTTGGTTGTTTGCATGGTTCCATTGCATTTGTGGTTCTTAGTTGTTGGTTCTTAGTTGTTGGTTCTTAGTTGTTGGGTTTTTATTTGACGATTGCAATTGCCAAAAACCGAGGGTCTCGTATTTTTGCGAGGACATCGTAATTCGATAACCCTTGAAGTTTGTAAGCTCGGTTAATGTGCACGATGCCTGGCCGTAGTACTTTGTTTGGTTTCCTTAAAGGTTGCGGTACAGATTCCCGGTTGGAGGACTCATGTCCGATACCTCCAGTTGAAACTCCGGTTTATGAGCTCTATAGTCGACACGGAGTGGGTCCAATTGCCTATAATGACTGTTGGATCCGCTATAAGAAAAACGACGGTGTCCTTAGCTGGCCACCTCATGGTAGTTTCGAAACTGAGATTTTAGATAATCTCGAAGCAAAATTGTTTAAGAAGAAAGCTAGGTCAGCCATGTTTGATTCCTTTCGGTTATGTCGCAAAGAGGCCAAAAAGAAAGAAATCAAGCAAATAAAGAAAAATAAGAGAGATGGTATCATTTCAATGATGCAAAGTGCAGAACAATATCTGCGAGATAAAGACGAGAAGGAAAAGGAAGTTTTTACTAGATTGCATCGTATGGCGGTGGATAAATGTTATCCGGTTTTACCGTCAAGTTCTGATAAGAAGGGAGAGGAATCAACAGAGGATCCTTTGTTATCCTATTTATTAAAATCACCACCTCCTTATGTACAGGGTACTGCAGCCCCTGTTGTTCCTCTTGTCCCTCAACCTGTTGTTCCGGCGGCTGCTGGTCAGCCTGTCGTTGGTCCTGTTCCTCCGAATCCTCTTGTTCCTCAAGTTGTCCCTGCTCCCTTACCTGCCCTTCTTCCTACTGCCCCTTTGCCTATACCTTCTCAGTCTATTGCTCCCGCTACTTCTGCTATCTTGGCTACTTCTACTGCTCCTACGTTCAGTCCTCATGTTGTTGCTCCTGTACTTCTCTCCCCTTCTCCTTCTGTTCCTAGTCGTATACCTAATACTGTTGCTAATCTCTATTCCCCGCTTTTCGGACCGATACTTGGGTCCGATGTTTCTGACGTCTCTCAAAGACGAAGTCAAATTCCTGGTGGAAGGGAGAGTGAGACGTTAGTGACTATGACGCAAAAGTGGATTAGACATCCTGCTAAGTACACTCCGTGCATAGTTTACGATACGTTCTCTCAGTTTAATGAGCCCACACAAAGATTCGTGTTCGAGGAAATGTGTAAATGCTTGAGAGAAGAGTGGGATAATGATGAGTTAGATAATGTACCGTCAGATATGACTGAACTTCAGAATCAGTTCTCGAGTGGTATGATTGTAGGTGGTAATGTACGACGTGCATTAGAGCGTTTGCTAGCTTTTAGATCTACAGTGCCTCCTCGAGTGTCGTTTGACACCGACTCTGATGATTGGAAAGCACAACCTGGTCAGTATCCCATGCGAGAAGTTCCCCCAGTTTGGATGCCAGGTGATGCTACTGTCAATCCTGCAATTTTGCCGCACTTCCAGAGAGTTTGGATACACCTCCCATGGAAGCGATCGGAAGTCTTGCAGGTAAAACAATCTTTACCTGACCCCCGGAAAAATCCGGCAGGTTATTACAAGGAGTTATCCCAACTTGTGGATGCTACTATTATGAACCTTGCCGATATTGACATGTTGTTCGGTAACGTGGTACCGCAACCCATTTGGGCAAAAATTCGTCAAGAAAATCATGCAGCTGAGTTAGGGGGTGATTGGGCTGCTCTTGCGGCGGCTGATGCACTACAAGTTGGTGGGGCTAAGCCTGAACAGTTAATCACGGCTCTGCCCCAAAGAATCATTACGCTCATGAAAACGCTTATGCCAGCAATGAGGGTAAATTGGGACAAATTGTCTGCTTGCAAGCAAAAGAAAGACGAGAGTGTCTCTGACTTCTTTACTAGATTTGAAGAGGCATTCATCGATCATAGTGGTCAGGATATGAGCACTGAAGGAGGTCAGCGGTTGTTTGTCGATAAGTTTGTGTTAAATCTGTTGCCTGAGCTATGCAACAAATAAAAAAATTCTGAAAGTTCATGGGCTGTTTCGACCACAGCTCAAATCTTAGTAACGGCTCAATACTATGAGACTAGGGAAAAAGAAGAAAATGATCGTGCAGACAAGAAAACGAAGGAGCTTAAAACGAAGGTCTTATTGCAGCAAGCATATCCTCCGCGCTCGAATCCAAATGACTCGCAATAGCAATATCGACCACAGGCGCAGTCTTCTAGGACGCAGTCGCGCTCTGACTCTTCTACACCCAGATCTATGCTTGGGTATAATCAATGTGCATATTGTAGGGGTGAGGGCCATTTAAAGTTTAATTGTCCTGTTTTACGTGACCGAAATAATGGTGTTTCGGCCCGAGGCGGTCGTAGTGGTCCTCAGCAGGCATCTCGAGGTAGAGGTCGTGGTACCTCTCAAAATCAGAATGAGCGTTCTACTTCTTCATCGGACTCGAACAATTGTTTTGATCAGCGCAATTCATCGTCCGGTAGATCTGCACAGTACCATGTGGATGACTATTACGTCGAGCATGACATTGATGCAGACGGGAATTACTAGGACAGCCGTAGACAAAGAGAGGGAGTGGTATCAGTTCCGGTTGATCAGAGAGGGCCTTACGTCGCAGTTACCACATCGGGCGTGGTTGAGCCTTTTCTGTTGGACACTGGTGCAGCGAAAAGTTCCATCATGCATTCGAAACTCCCTGGCGCACCTTTGTCTGGCTTAACAAATGTTTCAGTTGGATTCTCTGGCGCCCCGGTTAGCAATCCAGTTTCTAGCCCTTTGCCCCTTACAATTGGGCCACGTGAGCTAGAGGCTCCTTTGATTTTGACTACTGGTTGTGGTGAGAATCTTTTGGGCCTGGATTTGTTGAAGCGGTTATATGCGACTTTGTACTGCTCTCCTACGGGAGTGGAGCTTACATTAGGTCAGAGAGTGATCTTGTCAACTGATAAGCTCCCACCGGAATTGAGTTCTCTTCCTGAGTCCTTGTGGGCAACAGGTCTGTTAAATTCAGTAAAATAAAGATGAAGGGTCCTTGTTGTAATGTACATGTAGTATATTTATTCTTGAGATTAGATAGAAGGTACAGCATTCAGGTAGGAATGTAATATGGTAAGAAACCCCACCGGGAGCAGATAACCTCCTGCTCAGCCTCCAGGTAACTGATAAATCCCTTGAACAGCAACAGGTAGAATCCTGGATGACATCACAGAGACATGACATAGACAAGCAGACACTAACACTAAGGAGGGACAAAGAGAGAGGAAGAGCAGGATATAACACAGTCCCAATGATGTGGGCCTGCTGGATATATCACCTTATGTCGTGCAATTGAAATCGAATGTGCGATTACCACGTATTCCCCAGTATCGTATCTCTCTTGATGGTGAGCGAGCGCTCTTAGCGATCATTTATGACTTGATCAAGAAGGATGTCATTGAAGAAACTCGGGGAAATGTGTGTAATAGTCCTGTGTTACCTATTTTGAAACGAACTGACCCATCCAAGCCTCCTGTGTACCGTTTTGTCATTGATTTGAGAGAAGTAAACAAAATTGTGATCCCACAGTTCCCCGTGGTGCCTGACATTACGGCTTTGTTGACCCTGATTCCAGCCTCTGCTTCTTGGTTCTTGGTGATCGATCTGAAGAATGCTTTCTTTAGCATTCCGATTGCTGAGGAAAGCAGAGACCTATTCGGCTTCTCATTAGGTGGTCGTAGCTTCAGGTTTAAACGCGCTCCTCAGGGCTACTGTGAGAGTCCATCGATCTACAGCCAAGCCCTTAAGAGCCAACTTGATGCATTTGTGTTACCGGCTGGTGCGGCCTTGATCCAATACGTTGATGACCTATTGGTGGCTGCTGACACCGAGCAGATTTGCAAAACTGCTACAGTATCGCTGTTACAGCATTTATGTGACTTACATCACAAGGTGTCACCTTCTAAACTTCAGTATTGTTGTCAAGAAGTAACCTATTTAGGTCACTTATTGGCAAAGGAGGGAAGAAGGTTGACCCCAGAAAGAATTGCAGCGATTGCTCGAATGACTGTGCCAACAACTCAGAGAGATGTACGTGCCTTTCTAGGTATTACGTCATACTGCAGACAATGGATTCTAAACTTTTCATTGTTAGCGAAGCCATTGTTAGCTCTCACGTGCAAGGATGTTCCGACTCCTTTGCCTTGGACTGAAGAGTGTCAGAAAAGATTTTCTGAATTACGTGATGTGTTGTGTTCGGCTCCTGTGTTAGGTACTCCTGATTACAGTAAGCCGTTTACATTATACGTTCACGAGAGAGAAGGTTGTGCGTTGAGTGTTTTGACGCAACAATTTGGTGGTAAGCAGCGTCCATGTGCATATTTTTCCTCGACCTTAGACCCAGTAGCTAGAGCATTGCCGAGTTGTCTAAGGGCGACAGCGGCAGCTGCGGTGTCCATTCGACAATCCGCAGGTCTGGTCATGGATAATATGCTTACGGTGATGGTTCCGCATGCAGTTGACACTCTCTTGAATCGAACAAAAACTCAACACTTGACGAGCGCAAGGTTGTCCGATTATGAGTTGACACTTTTGGCAAGTCATATACAGATCAAGCGTTGTAATGTGCTGAATCCAGCTACATTGTTGCCGACTAATGTGGAATCAGATGATGTAGCACCACATGATTGTTATTTAAGAACCGAAGAAGAGACGAAAGGTCGTATTGACCTGAAAAACACTCCATTGGTAGATGCCGATGGTACTTTGTATGTTGATGGTTCATGCTTTAAGTTGCCGAATGGTGATGTGACGACTGCGTATGCTGTAGTGACGTTGAGTACGGTTGTGGAAACTGCGAGATTGAGTCAGAATTCAGCGAAAGCTGCAGAGTTGATTGCGTTAACGAGAGCGTGTGTTTTGTCTAAAGGGAAGCGAGTGAATGTGTTTACTGACAGTCAGTATGCTTTTGGCGTAGCCCATAGTTTTGGTCGATTGTAGAGAGAAAGAGGATTTATGACATCGCATGGTACGAAGATCCAACACGGACAGCTCCTGAACGAGCTTTTGGATGCACTTACATTGCCTAAGCAGGTGGCAATCATTAAATGCAGCGCGCATCGAAAGGTTACGGATGATGTGGGTCGTGGTAACGCATTTGCAGATGAGATTGCTAAGGAAACGGCCAAAAATTTGATGACTCGAATGTATGTTACGATTTCTATTAGGTGGCCGTCGGAGACTGGTATGTGTGAGGACACTGTGGAGAGTGTTAAAGCGATTCAGAATGAGGCTACCGAGATTGAAAAGACCAAGTGGAAAGAAAGCACTGGAAAGTTAGATGCGCATGGATGTTGGGTTGATTTGTCGGAATGTCAGAAGTGGATGTTACCGGATGCATATGTGCTTGCCGTTGTTACTATGGCCCACGGCTTGTCACATATTAGTGCGAAAGGTATATGCAAGTTGTTGTCTCCTGTATGGAAGAATGATGGAATTGCTAAGTGTGCTGAGAGAGTGGTTAAGAACTGTATGGTATGTTTGATGTATAATCCTGGTAAGGGCACACCCACTCCACCTGGTCATTTTGCTCCTCCTACATGTCCCTTTGAAGTTATCCAATTGGACTTCATCCATATGGAGAGATGCAATAACCTGAAATATGTTTTGGTTGTGGTTTGCGCGTTCTCCAGATGGATCGAGGCCTATCCTCTTAAGGATAATACTGCCCTGTCTACAGCGAAAGTCCTACTGAAGGAATATTTTCCTCGGTATGGAATGCCACGGATCGTATGGTCGGATAACAGAAGTGAGTTTGTGGGAAGTGTGATGAAGAGTGTGTGTAAAGGCCTTGGAATACGTCAGAAATTCCATAGCGCTAATCATCCTCAATCAGCGGGTTTAGTGGAGGGGTACAATGGTACTCTGAAACTGAAACTTGCCAAAATTCAAGCCACGACTGGTCTGTCATGGCCTGATGCACTGCCTCTAGCTCTCTTATCGACCAGGGCGACTGTGCACTCTCGAGTAGGGCTTAGCCCATATGAGATTGTGTTCGGCCGTCCTGCGAATATTTGGGGAGTCCCGAGGCCTAAACATTTTGACAGTCTTGAATATCCAATGTTGATTGACTATCTTTATGATCTGACTGCTAAATTGAGTTTGATTCATCAACTGGTTTTTGAAGCTCTACCGGCACAAACAGAGGGTCCTGGACATCGGCTCCAACCTGGTGACTGGGTTGTTACCAGGAATTTTGGGAGAAAACGTAATCTCGAGCCAATATTTGTGGGACCTTATCAAGTTTTGCTGGCTACAAGGACTGCAGTTCGGTTGGAAGGCAGGAAGAACTGGGTGCATGCCACCCATACGAAGAAGGTTCCACTTCCTTTGCCAGCAGAGAACTGGGTAAAAATTGGAATTGCCCCAACGGAGACCGAGGCCCTTCAACGCTACGTGCCGTTCAGTGATGCTCAACCTGTAGAGAACAATTCGGTTCAGTCAGATACACCTGTCGAATCATCTGAAACTGTACCTTTGTCTTCCGCATTGGAGAATTCAAGTTCTGAACTGTCATCTGAACGATTGAACACTGTTTTGCCATCTGAACAGTTATTTGAAGAGCAAACTCGACCTGGAAAAAGTCGATATTTTCTTCGATCACGTGACAAGGACTAATAAAACCTTTTTTTTGTTTTTAACTTCACATTACCCCCTCACTGTCGCTACGAACATTGTGAACATTTGCATTCTTTCATCGATTTTGAGTTTTTCAATCCTTGTTCTATACATCACATGTGTTCCTTTTCTGTACAGCTAGGAGACTTGTATTAAAATTGACTGTTTATTTAATTAAAACCTATCATCCGGGTTGACCGTAGGGCCGTGCGGGTACTTCCTTCTGTTTAGCAGGTTTCTGACACTAGGTCGGTTACTTTTGTCGATTCCTGGGAACTCCTGGGAATTGATAATCACTACTCAGAACGAAGTGCGTCAAGAACGTTACGGACGGTTTTTAGAGGATGGAGTTCTCTAAGCTGTCGGAAGTAGAGAGGATGTCGGCGCAAAGATCCAAATTGTATAAGGTTTTGCGAACAAAATGTTTTCTGTTTCAGGTATTCCTGCTGTTCCTGACTGTTTCTATGCTACTGGTGGGTGGAGTGTATTTTGGAATTCAGTCGTTATTGCCTTCCACTTCACCTACTTCTTCTTCTTCTCATGATCTAAATTCTGTTCACACTGTTTCTCCACATTCCTTTCATCTTCTGCCCCAACATGAACAGGTTAGACTTGCGGAATTTATGAACAACTCCTTTGTCCAACTTCTTCATCAACATCAACTGGTGATGAATACTACTAACTGTTGGGTGTGCGGATTAAAGCCACATACCATGGATAAGGGTATTCCGTATTTGGTTCTTCCTTACAGCTCCCAGGGGTCAGCTCGAGCATTCCAAACCATATTCCGCAGTGCACTAGATTCCTTCCCCCGTCGAGAGCCACGCTCCACAGACCTTGGTCCTGGCCCGTACCACAAGTCTTTGGCGATAGCGATTGCTGACTTGGATAGAGATATTTTTGATGCATCGCTTATTCCAGAGGAAGAGGTGCGAGCATACAAGGATCTGAGTGAGGCTGAGTATAGTATGTCAGTGGGTGATAGACAGCTTAAGAGCTCGTCTCCGATCTGGATTGTACCCCACCTCGGTAATTTCTGCTTGAAAGGTCTTGGTTATAATCCGAGAGCTCAGCTTGGGAAGAGTGCTTGTACTGAGACGTACGTTTTACCGATGCTCTCTTCCCCTGTCCTCCTAACTGCCAAGGGTACCTACTTTGTATGTTACGATCGCGCATATACGTGGTTGCCCCGTGATTTCTCGGGCACCTGTTATATCGCGAATCTTTTGCCACCGACTTTCACAGTTGCCTCAGATTATCACAAGACTAGAGTTGTGAGAGGCGTTATTAGCAAAGAGGACACTGCCGGTCAAGAAGCAGGAGACTTCTTTAAGGGTTTCCTGCCATTTTGGGGACCTATGATTAATAGTAGGAACCTGAGACAGTTGACTCGTGTGGTAAAATCGACTGCTAACATAACTGCAAGTGCTCTTGGTAATCTGACAGCAGAGCTTCAGGCGGATAGACTTATGACATTGCAGAGCCGTATGGTTCTAGACGTTGTACTCGCAGATAGAGGTGGTGTGTGCAAGGTGATCCATTCGAGCTGCTGTATTTTCATTCCTGATAACGCTCCAACTGTTTATCAAGCCATCTCGAAGTTGCACAAGATCTCCGAGTCCATACACGTGGACGAAGGTGATTGGACGCTTCTTGGATGGTTTTGGTGTCTGATGTCGACTTGGGGTTGGAAGATTCTGATGATCGTAGGGGTTGTTGTGACGTTTCTGTTCACGTGTTGTCTTTGCGTGCAGTGTGGTCCTGCCTTATGTGGCCTCTGTGCTACAACTTGTATAAGAAGGCCATCTGTTACCAAAGAGACATTGATGGATAGAATAATGTTCCAGCAACAACTGAACGATCTGATGAATATCGAAATCGATTCTGATATCGACTAGTGCTTGCCTACATGAGGGCAAAAGGAGCGTCTGAGGTTCCGTGAGAATCGTAATGACGTTTTTGACTTGTTCGAATATGGACGAGTTTGGTATCTATGAACCGCAAATGACAAGTTTAGTGGGTGTACGCGTTTTCGCTACTCTACTTTGCAGCGTTCATCTTATTCGTGGGTTTCTCCATCTGAACCCACGGGTTCCATTTTAGATAAGGCATCCATTTTGTTTCTTGCCCTCACGTAGTCAGCGAACGGACAGTGTTCACTTCGTGACCCTGGGATTCCCAAGCCCTTGCGGAAGATGCATGTTCCTTTGAGTGTGTCTTTATGACTAGGGGGATGATACGGGAAAGGCAGATGGCTCAGCTCGAGGCTCATCTTGCTGTGCCGATCTATTGTTTCAGCCTTATATGTGCTAGGCTCGAATCCTTTGATCTTGTGATCACGCTTCCGATATTGCCCCCTACATTCTTTTCAATCTGTTGTCTGTCTTTGTCTCCCTTGCACCTGTTTCTGTCTCTTCTCTTAGCTTGTTTACGACTAGAGTGGAATGTGCTTAATGGTGAGATAGCGTGCTTTTACAGTTGGGAACCGGCGATGTTACTGTAATTATGTTCCGGGCTCTTAAAAACATGAATGCAACCCTTTTGAAGTTTACTGTGGGAACTGAGTTGTAACCTTTTGTTCACTATGTTGTGCAATGACGAAAAGGTGTATAAAAAGGAGCGATCCACGTTTGCAATTCGAAGCAGACTCTCAGAACCTACACGTGGTTGTACTTCTTGCGATCTCTGTATCCCTGCAGTAAATAAACGCTGATCTTTGACGCCGAAGGAAGTGTCCCGTGTCTCTGTGATTTGTACGCCGGAACAGGTAACCCACGAAGGTTTCAGGTGTTGTCCCCTGGCACCGCTGGGCCTTCGAATAGCCCAGTCCTTCAAAGTAAAACTGGAAATGATAGAAATGAGACTGGTAGAGGATGAAGATGTAATAGAGGACAGAGATGACGTTAAGAGGATCCTGGAAGAGGGAGAAGAAAAGGATGGGGAGGAGGGAAAACTGGAAATGATATTAATGAGAATGATAGAGGAAGGAAACCACAGTGCAGGCAAGAGGGGAGCTTAAATGTATTGGTGAGAGTAAGAAAGTGGAAGAATGATTGAATTGGTGATAGGATTGGAGGAGAAAAGGGAAAGAAAGAATGAGAGCTGAAGATCAGGAGTAGACTCAGAAAGGTGGAGGACAGAAATGTGTGAAACGGCCAGTCACACTCTGTATTGGTGCAGTGCAAATTTACTTTTCAGCACCAGAAGGGTAGAACCTTTGCTCACTGTCTTCTTTAATATACTTACCGCCTTTTTTCTGTCCCCTGGCATCACTACCTGTCACCATTAGTTCTCCTTTTCAAGCACTTGCAAGAATGCGCTTCAATATTGAGCTTGGTTCCACCGCTGTCAAATAGGGATATTAAACATGGTTCCACTTTACAGGTACTCCCTTCACCTTCTCAAAGAGGCATGTTGGCCCAAATTCACAAAAGAATCACGGAACACAGCGCAGCAGCCAAAATGCTGTGCTGTGATGCATGACAGGGAGGGAGCGGGAGAGCACCATATCTGCAGAGATTCAACACTCTTCTCCCCTCTAACTAACACGGGTGCTGAATTCATCTGTCATGCGCCAGGCACACACGATAATGCCATAGTGCTAGGATGCGTGCCTGAGCCTATCATAGGTTTTGTACAGGAAGGGTCCCCTTCCAGTACCAACCATGTAATGCACCCTTGGCGCTAAGTAACGCTTCACTCTGCTTTGCGTTGCTTTTAGGGTACTTTCCACACAAAGCAAGTAAATTAGTAAAATAACATTTTGTGGTGGTTAGCATCACTTTTGTCACACTAACCCAGTGCAAAATAATTGACAATCTCCACTGTTGTGTTACTTAAAAATGTACATGATAATGCTAGTGATACTTGTATACAGTAGTTGGTTGTAACTATTTGTGAATTTGTTATGTGTCTGGTTGGTACCTATTCAAAAAGCTTTACTCTGCCCTAATTTTGATGCAGCTGTGCAGCATGTGGCAATAGGGAGCTTGAATGGAAACATGTGCCGTGGTAGTGCAATGTGCAGGATGGCATCATGGTAATAACTGTAATCAGGGTTGAAACTGCTGCACTGCCCTCTCTGGTCTTGACCTAAAAAGGTTGAGTGTATTGAGGTTAGAGACAGAAGGGCTGGAACTGGTCCCTTCAAGTTGGTCAGATTAGTTTTACTTACTTATTTATGAGTTGTTGAGTTAGTAAGAGTGGGAAGTTTTTTATTTAAAGTATTTTTAACTTGTGTCAGAACTTTGTACTATGAATACCAACACTGCCCATGCCTCCCCTTGAACCTGGATATGAGTACTTCATTGTAAACAAGCACTGTGAAGAACATGCTGGTTGAAGCGAGAAAAAAGGGCAGGAAGGGTGAAACACTGGAGCAGGCCAGCAGACTTCAGACGACACCACCACCACCATCTCCATACTCATCCACCACCTAAGGCGAGACACCGTAGATATTATATACAGTGATATCAGAAGGGGTATTGTACTCACCACTGTAGGTAACATTTCAGGTGGCCCCACAATATGAGTAAACTTTGATGGTAAACTAATAGGAGATGGTGAGAAGAGCAAGCAAAAAACCTGTGAACAGGTTGTTGCAGAAAGACAAGTGGGTATACACCAAAGAGAACCGAAAGGTACATCAAAACAATAAAGGTCCAAATGGGTGGGTGGGGGGTGACAGGGCTCAAACTGGTACGATCATGGAGAAACCCAACAAAATGCACAGTAGCCAGATAGAGAGTTCTGGGTAGCACAGGGCTTGATACTGTTTCTTGGCATCTTGACCTGGAAGTACTACCTTCCACCCTCTTGGACTGAGTAAGGACACGTGCTCAAGGTTGGATATAGATCCCATAATGGAATGGGAAGAACTCTAATCCTCTGCGGGCATATTTCAATGTCTTTTTAAATGTATTATGGGTCTCCATATCCCTTAAGTATATCGACTGCATTTGGGTGACACAATGTTTCTCTGAAGCTGAAGATGATCCTCTTATACGGTACAAAAGGCGGTGGTGATGGACGGAGCATCTGAATCAATCAAACACTCACACCCAGTCAAAGGATCTGGGTTTAATCCATCACCGTTCTTTAGCCCACTCTACCACCCCACTCTGCCACCCCAGTTCAGACATGGCTATATGCAAATCAGTCTGACCCTGTGCCTCATGGGAACAGTTCAGCCCGAACTGGCAAGCCCAGTCTTCCCTGGACCGGAAACAAGCTTCCGAGGACCAGTTATAACCATGACAATGTGTTATTAAGTTTAAAAGAAAATATATTTTCCTGCAGTAATATACAAGAAACATGAATCTATTAATATATTTTTTTTCAAATACAATGCTAATCATTTTTATGTTATATATTTTTTAATGATGTTATTTGATTATAGTATTTTATATTATTTTGTATTAAAGTGTAGCAATGATGTATTTATTTATTTTGTATGGGTTTTTGGGAGAATTGTTTGCATTTTTATTTGATAAACTGCAATATTTTTTGTTTAGTAATTTGTTCGTTTCTCATTTGATTTTAATTATTGCATATTTAAGTATTATTACTTATGTAATCAGGCTTTTTGCTTTTATTGAAACTGAATGATGTAGATAGTTGTAAAAATATAATACAGATTAGTAATTATCAATTCATTTTCCGACATGGACTGGCTGTCGGAAAGTGACTTTGGCGGCCCTTGCAGGGCCCTCTTTCTCCTTGGCCCTCTCCATATGGGCCTCGGGGGCACCTATGGTGCCCCCCTCAACAGCCCTCCACCATGTGGCAGGCACTGTGTCCATGTGGCAGGCACCAATGTGAGCTTGTGCAGCTGGCATTTTCAACCCGCTGCACAAGCTCTTATTGGGGAATGGATGCTTTCGACCGCACATAATACATCCAAATTAGGGTGGCTGTACCGCCGACCTATGGTCACTCCTTTCCTTCCCCGCAACGGTGTCGTCAGCCCGACATCGCAATGAGGACCTTGGTATTTTACGGTTGAGAACCATATTTTAAGTTAAAAAAAAGAACTTAGGAGGCTGGTTTTAATTTAAATGCCAAATATAGATCTTACAAAATAAATGTTTTGTCCAATAGTAGTTGAGTTGGTGTTAGGATAGTAAATATGCACTCCCCAAAGTTAAATATTTCCCCCATGGTAGATGTGTTGGAGTTAGAATAGTAAATGTGAACTCACCTTAATCCAAAAACTTACTTCAATGCTAGTTGATTTGGAGTTGGAAAATTATATCTGGGCTCAGCAAAGTTAAACATTTTCTGCAATGAATGTTGGGTTGGAGTTAGAGTAATAGAGTTCTAGTCAGTGTTTATTTTTGTAAAACAAAAATACATTGACCAAATGTTTGTTTACAAGCCTGCAGTCTAGATTGTTGGAGTTTTTCTGCATTTCCGTGTATTAGTAAAGAAGAAGTAATGGGAGCTCAACAATCTAAGCATAATGAATTCCTATTAAAAGGGATACCTACTCAAGCTATTCAGTGGTTAGTTTGTAAAAGAATAAGTGCTGGGGCCCAAGTGTTATTCAGAATACTGCTGTTGGTCCTGTAGAAGGTTGAGGTGCCAAATACCCAGGCTGCGTAGTCTTGATCCCACCTCATGCCTCTTTAATACACACCCAGACACTCCCTGCCACTCACTCTTGGAGGGTCTTTTTATCCTTAATATCTCTCTTTTTCACAGTTTTCCATTTTTTCTTTCTTTCCGAATTGTGAGGTTTTTCTTCCTGTTCTGGATCAAAGCTTGCTGAGGAAAATTATCTGCTACACCTCAAAAATGAGTGCTGGTCCACACCTCCCCATCTCCGGACCCACAAGCTCAAAATAATCACTGATTATAATAGTTATACACATTATATAAAATATAAAAAACTGCTTAATAGTATTGAGAAAAACATATTTAGATTGCTTTGTTTTGGGAGATATAATTTCTGATGCTTACCTGTAATTACATTTTTGATTTATTTTAAATATAGATGCTAAAAATAGCTTTATTATGTGCTTGTAATTGGTATAAAAATAATATTTATTAGGGCTAAATATAAGTATAAGGATTTTGAAAATATTTTTAAATGTTCTTAAATGTTTGATTGACAAAAATTGCTATTATAATATATTTAATATAGGTGTAAATAATAATATCTGTAAATAACAGTCTAAAATATTCTAATCATTAATCATATTTGAAAATATATTTTTGAGAAAGGCATGCCTAAATATTTATTATACACAAATAATGCATGTGACACCTTATTTTTGTAATTCTTTTTATTAAACATATTTACATATTATTATCTAATAGAAATATAAAACAGTTTTTAAATTACACTTTTTGATAGCTAACCAAAATGTATTTAAGTTTAATAGTTCAAAGAAAAATATATGTGCTTTTTTAAAACATTTAAACACATATTTTATAAACATTAGTTAACATAAAAGTGGGTTTAATAACATTTATGTTTTTTATATTATTGTAAATACTGGTAATTTTATTAATTTAATCAACAATATTTGATATATTTAAAGTTCAATTATTACATTTCAAAACGTTTTTATTTAATAGGCAATTGTTTAATATATAATAATATATTTTTATTTTAATACAAATATTTTAACATTTCAATGTTTCTTCCACTTTTTTTATTCAGCCCACTGTATTTTCTATTAGCTTTTAATCTTTAGTATGCAGTGGTGTTTGGAGTGAATGGTCATTCCCGATTGCACCTTACCATTTCAAGTAAGATCATTTCTATTAATGATTTTAGGGAATCGTAGTAGGTAAGCTGGGTGCGAATAAGGTATGTGAGAGCTAGTTAAGCTGAAGTGGTTTAGTTATTTTAGGTTTTGGAATATTTTATAGGTAGTTTACTAAGTGCTTTGGGGCCTAGTGTTCATGTAGTGACTTTCTAAATTATTGCTCTATAGATAGAATATTGCACTAATTTGAGAAATTCTATTAAGGGTATTGTGTATTTAACTATGCAAAGTTTACAGATAATGTTGGCTACTTATAAGATGGTTTTTGGTCCAGGTTGCATTTTTTTATTTTACAAGGAAATTGTGTTGGATTTCTTATATTCAAAATGTATTGATGTTTTTCTTTGTTTTCTTGGTTTTCCTGACATGTTATAAAATATGTTTTCTACATTTTGGAGGGATTCAAAGGATTTTGTATCCATTTTTTTCAATTAGTTATTTTTTATCATGGCACATTTGTTTGCAAATTGTGGGTGGATTTTTTTGTATCTTGGATTGCTACTTACAGACTTCCATTTCTTATCCTAAGGTTTCCAGCTGCTGATCTGTAAGTAATTTGTAATTATTTTCTTAAAAATAAAATGTTGCATGGGACAGATAGAATTTACATGAGTCAGCTTTTTAGGCAGATTTGTGATTTATTATATGTTTTTGGTGTAAGGTTGTTTAACTTTTGCTATAGAGTATGTTATCTTGTATAGTAATGTTGTTTTATTGTAATTTAAATTAAAAAGTTGATACCAATTGTTTTTATGCATTTAAAAAAAATATTATAAATATTAATTTATTTAAGTTGATTTTTTTAATTGGACTTATATTTAAATAGGTACTTTTTTTTAGAAAGATTGACTTACATTTTAAGAACTACATTATATTATATAGTTACTTTGGCAATGGGCAAACATACCTAGTGGACCTGTGAGGTGCTCCTTTCAGTTTTACCACTTTGCCCAAAAATGTATATGTTAGACCCTTCAACAAGGGTCACAATTATCCAATGTATTCAAATAGGTTTGTTATTATTCTTTTTAAATTAAAGAATTTATTGGCCATTGTGTATTTTGAGATTTTTGCTTTCCCATGGCCTCTTTGTTTCAGATCATTTATGCTAAAAAGTAAACATATGAACTTGCAATTAGAAGCCTTATACAGGAAAATACATGCCCTAAAAATTAACAATCCATAAAAAAATAAAGAAAATCCCAAATCAATCAGTTATAAATTACACCCCGCTATGTCATATTAAAGTTTATAGAATATACTCAATATCATTATAGTAATGACAACATTATATTCACATGCATAGCATGACAATCACATTCTAATACCAAATGCCCATATGATCTCAAATATAAAACTTTTTATGAATCAAAATATTTTAACATTACCTCGAACGTTCTCTCATAACACTCCAGTACTACATTACATACTGAGATCCTCCAATGAGACTCTAATGTCTAAGGTCTTGCAGATCTCACTGACATACTCAACTCCTTCATATACACTACTTATGAAGATTATGTCTTGTCCTCGTCCTTCATCAAAGCTCTCTCCGGAGACTCTCTCTAACCCCAGCTCAACATTGTCATTGCTTACCTCATTCAAGGTATTCCTCAGCACCCCAAAAGACAGGCCATATCCTCCCACTCCGGATAAATCCTACATTAAACCCTGATGTCCTCACCAACTACTCACACATCAATCACCTACCATTTACCTGCAAGATAAATGAAAAACCAGTCTATGTTCACCACCAAGGTTACAATAATGCTAATCATCTCCAGTACGACTATCAGTCTGTCTTCAGATCATGCAGCAGCATGGAACCTGCTACTGTGCACAATATAAATGATGCCCTTCTGACCAGAGATGAAGATAACCCATGCTGGAACTTTTAGCTGCCTTTGACACAATTGGCTATTTCAACCTGTTTGGCATCTTGGAGTCTAGAAAGGGATTCATCTGCAATGTCCATCACTGTTTCTCTTCCTGCCTTACCAACCAACAGCAGTATGTTTACATGGGCACTTCCATGTTCCTTTCACTCTCTGCATCTGCCGAAGCAACAGTGGAGGAAGCTCTTTCTAGCTCGCCGCTAATTCCTGGAACGACCTCCCCCTGCACCTCTAGACATCACCTTTTCTCCTTGAATTCAGAAAGTGACTGAAGACCTGGCTTTTTGAGTGATCCCAGCAAGAACCCAGTCCCTGGATACCATTGCCGGTGATAAGCAGCGCTCTACAAATCCAAACTGATTGATAGATTTCAATATTTGCTTCAATCTTCAATATCCTTACAGATGTTGTTGTGATTTTGTTCTTGTTGTTTCCAAGCAGTCCTCTGAAACTCATGATTAATTCAATTCTTTCATGCGCATTTTATTTTTTGTAATTTTGGCTTCTATCATTTTCCATGCAGTTTATGGCATTTGTTCTGTCATCCGCTTGCATTTTTTGTCTTGTGAAGTGCCCTCGAAGGTCCATCCTTAATGGTTGCTTTGATTTCTCTTCATAGGTCTTGATGGTCCTGATCAAATTCAACGTTTCAAAAAGTGTTTTGACATTTGGTTGAAATGAATCAGCCATATTTTTCAAATAATATTTTGGAAGCAAAACGCCTTTGTTATTCTTATTCAGCTCGAGGTGAATTTTACAGTTGAGCAATTCATGGTCTGTTCCACATCCTGCTCCAGTGCAGTCTTTGCCACTAGAATTGACCTCTTACATCGTTTGGCGCAGAGAATATAACCATTTGATACCCGAGTGTTCCAGCTAGTGATATCCATATCTAAAGAAATCACTTCAGTTAATTGATAATTGTACTGGCAATGAGTGGGTTTGTCACACTGATCAATTGTTCTCCTGTATCATTTCTACTTCCAAAGCTATATTTTTCAACTATTTTATCTTTCCTATTGCCTGTTTTGGCAATTCTGTTTCCAACCTAGTAAGCACATCCTGCTGCATGTTTTGTCAATTTTGGCATGGAATTGATCGTAAAAATGATGGAGTTGGTCTTTATCTACATCAGCTGTTAGTGCATTAACTTGGATGATTGTCTTGTTGAAGGACTGTCCATGGAATCTGATTTACATAAGTCTATCATCCATGACATTATATGTAATTACAGTCCTTGCAATGTCCTTTTAAAAAAAATAGTTTTATATAGCGCAAACTTGACCCAAATCGGGTATCAGAACGCTTTACATAGCACCAGTTGCATTATATGAGGAAACATTCATTTTTTTGTTAGGCACAGGGAGATTAAGTAATTTGCCAGAATCACAGGATGTTCAGCATCATTGCCGAAACTCGAACCCAGTTCCCCAGATTCGAGGTCGAATGCCCTAGCCGTACGGCTAACTCCTCTCCCTTACAATGCCTGTTTTCCATGTCCTGAGTAGTAACCTTGTGATAAGCATGGGCGAATTTTGCGGATCTCGCGTTCGCGAATTTTGCGGATTTGCGGATTCGCAATCCGCAAAATCCGCGAATTCCCGCGAATTTGCGGATTTTTTTTTTTGTGTGTTCGCCCGTGTTTCTGCCAGTTCGCGAGGGTTTTTACAATTTCGCAATTTGCGAACTTACCTGTCGGGTCGCAAGTTTTGCGAACTTGTTGTTTCTACGTGTCCAGCCTGTTTGGGACACTCTTCTTCATCACTGCCACTCTCTGTCACCACTGCCACTCTCTGACTACTCATGCCACCCTCTGGCCCACCCATGCCACCCTCTGTTTCATCACCACACCCTCTGGTTGTCCAGTGTACATTATTTTCGGCAAAGCAAAGCACACCTTCCCTGCCTCAAGTGACCTGAATTAATTTGGGGCTGATTAATGTGTCACAGAATATTTTTTTAGCTGGCACCTGCTTCCTTAGTGCGCCCTGATTAGTGATCTTTTGCACTTGCTAAGTGCTTTCATTGTTGCAAAATTAGTTACAACACCTGCCCTGCCCCAACTGACAATAATGAATTAGGGGCTGATTAATGGATTTTAACTTCCAGCCTGGCTCCTGCTTGTCTCCCTTAGCTGTAATTCAGGACCTTTGTGGCATATGTGTAACTATTCTGAGGTTCAGAGCAGGGTCACATAATAGTTTCAACTGGCAACTGAACTCTGGAGGGGCCCCTCAGGAAGCACTACAGGAAATGGCTACTAATGATGAGCCTGAACTTTTGAACCTGGTAAGTAGTTACTTTCAGTTTTGCTAAGATCGTATTTCTGCAATTTTGCACTTATTCGCGGGGCGCGAACTCACGCGAACAGTGCGAGCAGTGCGAGCAAAATCCGCTGCTCGCGGATTTGCGGATTTTGCGGGAGATTCGCGAATCTCGCGGATTGCGAATTTCCCGAAAATCCGCAAAATCCGCGAGCGGAACGGATTTTCCGCCCATACTTACCTTGTGATCCTAAGACTCAAAATATCCATCCCAAGACTTAAAACGATCTAGTTCATTGTTTACTTTGTCCAGTTGCATTGGCATATGCTTAATGAATTCCTTGCACTTTCGGGTTTTATTTCCTTGCATGGCAAAAGAAGGTTAAAAGACTTTTCTCCAGTCACGTCACAAATCCCAGCGATACTTCAAAGACTCCTCTACTGTTCCCCAGAAGCATGTTCACTGCCTTTGACCTGAGAGGCCCATCTTCTAGAACTAGACTGACAAACATTTGGATTGTACCTCCACCTGTTTTTGAAAAAAATATTGAAGTGGTTTAGCATTGCCTTCTTCTGCACAATGTACTCTGATATCTTTACCATTGTTACTGAAGTGATCATCAAAAGTAAACACCAACGAATACCGCTGCTGCCCAGTAAAAGTAGTAGGTTTTGTTTAGTCTTATCTGCAATGGCTGACCTGAGAGGAGTTAACCCCTGACAGCAAAGCTCCAAGCTTCACTGACCCACTCAAGCTCCCTCGTTTAGTCAAGGCACAATCATGTGATGGAGAACTCAAGATTGCTGGGTGTTTTAAAGGTTGGATTCACAACACAGATATGAATATATATGTGGTTATAATCCCACTTCCAGTAGATCTTACCCCAAGTATCTACCATGCATAAACATTCGACAATATACATTAATGTCAATAAGACACGCATTGCATAAACATCTAAAAGAAGACAATGGACACAACAACCAACAAATTTTGTAAAGTAACATATCAAATGACTCTCAACAGTAGTAACCAAGATATGTCACATAAAACATTGATCAGAACAAATTACAAAGAACATTGCACTGCAGCAAATCAGCCCTTTTTTCTTAGTCATCCCACATTTTTATTTCTTTTTCTGGGACCTAATTTTTCGGGCTTTAGGATTCTGTGAACTTAACCTCTGCTAAATAGTAGTAAAGTGCTGATCTTCCCTTCCAAAGCGTGCTGGATTTCTCTATTTGGCTGATTTATCTTCCTTGTAAGTCCACTGTAAATGCTGCTGAGGAATAGTGTTCTTCTGATCGGCATCATTTGTACCGGAACTCAATTGCTTTTTCATTGCCATCTCGTGTCAAACACTTCCACAAGACCCACCTGGTCGTTTCTGCTGATGCCTGAGGAAAATCTAACTAACACGACAACAGCCATCTTGCATCCTGCATTTCTGCTCAGGAACTGTCGCACACCCAACCCCCCCTGTTCTTTGCAGTTCAACTGAAAGCCACGAGACACTCGCACCCTGAGTAAATGATTTGTTTTCCATCTCCTGCTCCCAGCCTGGTAAACATCCTTGACACCGTGATCAGGTTATCTGGACAATTGTCTGACTGCTGGGCCTTGATCAGGGTGATTACACAATGACTTAAAAGACTGGGCTTTGATCAAGGTGATTGAACAATGACCTGAAAGACTGAGCCTTGATCAAGCCTAGTGATTTGTGTACCAAGCCTTGACCAGGTCACCATCTACAACCGTCGTCTGAATCTGGTTATTAACTGCAAACACTGCCCTGATTGAAAAATGAACTAACAGCCAAAAGACTGGAATGAAAAAGTATGAAAGGCTTGTAAGCTGCAGAGTAAAGCAGCAGCCACCTCTGTCTTGTCTCTGACAAGCTTAGGACTCTGTTCAATAGCCCGGCTATTCAATAAATCTGTGTTCCTCCTGCAGACAAAGGCTCCTGTGTCTCCTTTTACTAAGTATGGAAGGTATGGAAGACTTGGGCGGTTCCCCCGTCGCCGAGATCCAGTAAGTGGGTTTTAGCGGTTCTTCACTGCAGAAAGCCAATATACAGCGCAGAAGGTTCAGTGCTACATGTAGGCTGTAGTGTAAATTTACTCCACCCACATATGTGACAGAAATAGAGGTCTGCCTGGAGCTTCCCTGTGCCCTGGTGGAATGCAGATCAAACGTACTGCAGTGACACATGGTAGGGATAAATACATTTCACATATAGGAAATAGCCTATGTTTAAATATTCTAAAGTCACTCCTAAATTGTTCTCTGTGTGGCCAAAGGGAAGAATTCTAAGCAGGGCACGGTACACAGTGGAGTTAGAGTGCACTCACAATGAAATAAAACCCAAACCCATATCAATGTGTACTACCATAGATGGGATTCAAATCTTAAGAAAAGGATACAAAAATGCTTTATCGTTATATTCTGCTTACTTTTTAAAACATTTACTTTTTTCATTTTTTTGTTTAAGAATCATACAGCCATCAGCATACATGTAATTCACACGTGATTGCATCGTGCACGACTTGGGGAGTACCATCATTGGCATGCACAAGGTGGCATGCGCCGCGCAGTGCCTGTCACGTTGTGCATGAAAATGCACAACATGCATATATTGCGTTGTCGCGGGTGCTGCTTACAGCACCGTCCGCCACAATGCAATATTTGCGGGATGCCACTGCCCCAGTTGCGGTGGCATCCTAATTGCCGTCGCGGGATCACCACACCACTGGCGGCCTGTCCCAGCACCGCTAGGGTGACAGACGGAATGAAGTCCGCCCGCCATCATAATAGACCCCTAGGAGGCACATATTCTAACTAAAATTAATCAAAAACATATGGCTCATTTAGTTTATTAAACCAAATATATTAACATGAAAAATGCTTAGCGAAATAGCGTGTAAATGATGTATAAATTATGAGTAAGTGATGTTTACATACATGTAAGCAGTGGTTATGCAAGTTATAGATTGAAATAAAATACACTTCGTACAGCCAAGTGCCCTCCCTAGATTTGCAATGGTCCTGGTAACAAACCGGAGCTTTACCCACAATTAGCATTGTAAGGTATATTCGGCAGTGCTGGAAGTGCTGCACAATTCCAATGAAATCAATAGTTGTCCTTTAGAATAAAGTGATACACAAAAAGATGAAACCAAAAAACTTTGGCAGCAATTGGCAAAGGTAACATATTATACATATTCCGAAGTCATGCAGACAGGCTAACAGATATCAGAGTCCATCTCTCCCACTCCAGAAGGGACCCCCAACTCACCGAATAACATGTTGACGAGGCCTTAAACACAGAGCACCTGGACAGGTCCGCAACCATCCGTTGATAAAGACATTGTGGAGTTCTAAACACTAAAATAATGATTTCACAAGAAACTATCACCCCACCCCTCGAGGGAGGCCCGCCAGTGACACAGCCTGCCTCACCACAAGGTACAAGCCATCCACAAGCCTCCACTCTCAACCTACATATCCAAACCGTTCACCGCAGCCGGCAACACTCAATCGGTCAACGCATCAGACATGTGTGTTTGTGGTTGTGTATTGGAGTCCCCCACCTGGGTCAAGGCTGGTGTGTCCACCCAGCCAACTGCAGCCTCTCCAGCAGGGCCCCCAAAGCCTTCAAATCAAGCTCAGTATTTTCATCTCTATGAACTGAGCACAGGGGTAGCTCCTCAGCCCTGCTTTTTGATACCTTAAACAAAAAAGTACAGTTACCAAAATGTGCTTTAGACTGTCTGAGCAAGAACTGGCTTGGAACGAGTTCTGCCACTCATAGCACCGCCAGAGCTGTCAGCCGATGGGTGTTAACTAATACCTTTGGTGCTCATGACGAGCTCAGCTCGTAATGAGGCACAGTGGCGTGTGCTCGTGACGAGCTGAGCTCGTCATGACTACCGCGGCGCTCCCACGCGGGGATAATTCCCCTGCTGTGCTGAGCGTTCCATGGAAACGGGCGTGGTCATGACAAGCTCAGTTCATCTTGAGCACATCGCCACCATGCAGCGTCACAAGCTCAGCTTGTCCCGAGCACCGCGGTGCCGCGCGCGGCCCCCCTACCCCCACACCGCGGGGCAATTAGCCCACAGTGAAGGGGTTAACAAGGGTTATCTATCTGAAAGTGGACAGGAACGGTTGGCAAAGGGTAACTATCAGTAACTCATTTGATTTGGGTTGACAATGAAGACCTCTTGTTTTGATTATCAGGACACTCCAAGACAGCTAGGCTCTATTCATGAGAGGAAAGGAAAACAGATGAGGCCCTCTCAGATGGGAGGAGAATTTACCTGCAAAGGATAGTAGCTTAGAAAAGCGGTCCCTGTGTAGATGTACGATAAGGCAAATATTACATGCTACAACAATAGTCAGGATAGGGTGATGGAATTTATCCAGTCACTGGCTAGTGCACAAGATACATCTTGCAGCCTTACCGTGACCTCCTTAGACATCTTTGGACCAGTTAAGATGCCATCTAAAGGAGAAGGTCCTGCTGGAAGAATACTCCTGACCTTGCTTGAAGACGAGAACTCCCCCAAGGAATCAAGGACCCTTAGCTAGTCGCTGCTCCCAGGGACTTGAGCTCCAATCAATCAATCAGGGGTTGGTGAAGCGCGCTACTCACCCGCGAGGGTCTCAAGGCGCTGGGGGAGGTCTAGCAGCTATGATCAGTTAAAAAGTCAGGTCTTGAGTGCCTGTCTGAAGGTGAGTAGGATAATCGAGCGTCTTATTTCAACTGGGAGAGCGTTTCATGCTGTGGCGGCGGTGTAGGAGAAAGCTCTCCCTCCGGCTCTGCTTCGTTGGATGCTGGGGACTTCTGCCAGGACGAGGTCGGAAGAGCGAAGGTTCCTCTTGGGTTTGTGGATACTCATTAGGTCTTGAGGTATTTGGGTCCGATGTTGTTCAGGGATTTGTACCCGTGCATGAGTGGTTTGTAGGTGACCCTCTTCTCAATGGGGAGCCAGTGGAGCTCTCATAAGTGCCACATCATGTGTTCCCGGCGTGGTCGTCCTAGGACGAGCCTGGCGGCGGCGTTTTGATTGGTTTGAAGTTTGCGAAGTAGTGATTTGTTGATTCCGGTGTAGAGGGAGTTGCCGTAGCAGAGCCTGCTGGTGATGAGTGCGTGTGTGACGGTCTTTTGGCAGTCTGAGGAGATCCATTTGAAAGTCTTTCGTAGGGTTCGGAGGCAGTTGAAACTGGCGCCGGCATTAGCGTTGATTTGGCTATTCATGGAGAGTGAGGAGTCCAGGATTATGCTGAGGTTCTGAGCATGGTCTGTTGGGGTCGGAGGGGGGCCGAGGGCGGGAGGCCACCAGGAGTCGTCCCAGGCTGAAGGGCTGGGTCCGAAGATGAGAACCTCAATCTTTTCGGAGTTGTGTTTGAGGCAACTGTCCTTCATCCAGGTGGCTACTCTACTCATTCCCTCCTGGAAGCTCATTCTGGTGTCTTCGGGGTTGCTGGTGAGGGAGAGGATGAGCTGGGTGTCGTCGGCGTAGGATATGATGCTTAGTCCGTGCTGTCTGACGATGGCGGCGATGAGGGCCATGTAGATGTTGAATAGGGCCGGGCTCAGAGAGGATCCCTGGGGGACCCCGCAGATGATGTTGGTGGATTTGGAGAGGAGAGGGGGGAGCATGACCCTGTGTGTTCTGCTGGAGAGGAAGGATCAGATCCAGTTGAGGGCGTCTCCGCAAATCCCCGTGTTGTGGAGTCTGGTGGTTAGTGTGCGATGTGAGCTGCTCTTAGTGATGCAGTATCACCACCATCATATATTTCTCCTATTTTATTTCAATTTATAACCTGCATAATCACTGCTTACATGTATGTACATATCACTTACTCATCATTTATACATCATTTACACGCTATTTCTCTAAGCATTTTTCATGTTAATATATTTGGTGTAATAAACTGAATGGACCATATGTTTTTGATTAATTTTAGGTAGAATATGTGCCTCCTAGGGGTCGATTAGGATGGCGGACAGACTTCATTCCGTCCGCCACCCTAGCAGTCCTGGGACCAGCCGCCAGTGGTGCGGCGGTCCCGCACCGGCAATTAGGATGCCACCGCCACTGGGGCGGTGGTATCCTGCATATATTTCATTGTGGCGGGCGTTGTTGTAAGCAGCACCCGCCGCAATGCAATATATGCATCTTGTGCATTGGCATGCACAATGTGACAGGCACTGCGCGGCGCCTGCCACCTTGTGCCTGCCAATATTGGTAACCCCCAAGTGCAGCCCCCCCACTCCCCCACCTCCCAGGGTGCCTGCAACGGGCCCCCAAAGAGAACTCTACATGCCTTTCCATGCAGAGTCTCTGCCATGGAAAGGCATGAAACCACCACCATCCTAATATGGATGGCGGTGCCTGCAAGGCACCGCCACCATATTGTTGGCCATTTCCGCCCGGTAGGCAATCGTGATGATTGCCTACTAGCGCAAAAGCGGTGGACGTTCTTTCCGTCCGCTGCAGTACCCCCCTGCCATGCTAATGTGGCGGGGGTAAAAGGCCGACCGGCGGGGTGTTTTGGTGTGCAGATCGCCACCGCAATTAGGGTAGTGGTGATCCACACGCCATCCTAATAGACCCCTTAATGTTGACACGAGTTGGCCTAGGCTCTTTATTCCATTTTAAAATAAACAATGCATTTCTGCTTGCTGTGCATAACTTGTTCTGTTTCAGGCACCAGAGACACCATGTTCTCGTTAAAGTTTTTTCTTCTCTGTTTTTGAAGGTCGTAGAGTAGACAATGGTAGATGTAGGTCGGCACTTGCGGGGGACGAGAGACAGATGAGGTGAATACTTCCTTCCTTTCTGAGATACTATGAGGAATGTGATGACGGAAGGAACTGGAATTTTATTATCTGTGGAAGGAGGCTGACACCAAGTACAGCGAGAACATTGATGTGTTTTGGTTCTTACTCAACTAGAACCTGTAGAATGTATCTCTCTGACTTCTTTTTTTAAATTTTATTTTCCTTTTCCAGAATATTTTAATCACATCATACATTTTTGTTATTCACCGCTACTTCAAATACTTATTATGCAATTCAAGTCCTATATAAAAAATACTTTACAATTCTTCACTTTTTTATGCCACTCTCCAACCTTTCTTTCACCCTATCCGTTGTTTGCAATTGTTGACCATTTCCCCAACAGAGCTCATTGAATATAGGTATACCCTTGACTTTCAAACCCATGCAAAAAATACATAACAATGTATACCACAGAACCCAATGGGATTCAGTGCAGTGTCTCACCCCACTCCAGTTGGGACCAGACCATCTGGTGGCTGCGAGACAGGGGTGTAGTTGTGTCATTTAGATAAGCTTTGAAGGGGCCCCATATATCTTTTGGGGGTTGTGGCAGTCAGGGTGTTGGCATACAAGTCACTGTTTGTGTTGCAATAGGCTAAACTATGCAATCAGGCCTTGGTTGTGGGTAGAGACCTACAGACCCATCTAAGAGCAATCTCACGCTTAGCAAGCAGAAAAGCCATTGACATGAACGTACTAACAGTTTTCAGGAAGTCTAGCACACAACCCAATAAAGCGGATTCTGGGTTCAGAGTGACCTCCAGATCTACCACTTTAGTGATTTCCCTGCAAATTAATCTCCAGTATGCCCCAATCTTGGGGCAACCCCAGGCCAAATGAGCAAAGTCTGTATAAGGGGGTTCCACACTTGCGACAAGAATGTGGTCTGTTGGGGTCTATATTAAGCAGTTATTCTGGGGACAAGTAAACTCTCCATATAAACTTCAAGGGGGTTGTTTCCGACTCGGGAGAAAAAACGTCCGTACGATTCGCATCCGGAGCCCTCTCCATATGAATCGTACCCGTCCGTCCGTGTCACGTAGTACGATACGTATTTCGTGAATCCGTCCGAATCGCAGCGATCTGTACGTATAGCAAGGCTGGAACCGTACGACTCGTACACATGCCGTAGGACCCAACGAGTACGATCCAGAACATGTTATGAGGACGCAATTCGTATGGTTCACGTCAGGTAAGGGCGATTTGTATGGAAAAGCACACAATCACATACACACTGTACGGTCCATACGCCCCATGATCGCTGGGTTAGATGCGTACCCCTGCGATCATGGGGTGTACACATTGTACCCCTGCGATCGCAGGTTGTACGCACCGTACACCCTGTGAACATGGGGTACGGTCCGTATGCCCCATGATCGCGGGGTATGGTGCGTACCCCCCATGATCACAGGGGTACGCATCATACCCCGGCGATCATGTGGGGTACGCACCGTACTCGGGGGGGGGGGCATTCCTTACCTGTTTCGAGGCAAACACTGCTTTTACGGATGTTTTCGGCTGTCGTAAGAAAAGGGTCGTACGGTGCGTACCCGACACAAATCGTACTTGCTGGGTCTGAAAAACCAGCTGCGAACCGTACGGATTTCGTGTACAGCGGGTTCCGAGGGAGAATTGTGCAGAGATTTGAATCGTACGGTCTTTGTACGGAGTCCTGCTCCCGGTACGAATCGTACTTCGTCGTGCATGCGGGGGACATGGCAGGGTACGAATCGTACAGGAAAAACGCTCCGAATGGCTATTCAGAGCGGTTTTTCCCAAATCGGAATCAACCCCAAAGTGTAGTAACCTGTGCTTACTATTAATGGAGATCTCTTCAATTTGTGCACAGCAAAAGTCCCAGTGGGAATCCGAAATGAGATATCCCAAATCCCTCCCCCAAGTCTCTCTGATCTTGGTGTCTCTGATGGGCACCAGAGTCATGCATGCACAATACAATTTTGATACTAGTCGCTTGCTTCCCAGGACTGAAATAACCGTGGATAATGGAATGAACTCAGCGGGAGCCAGTGGGAACTCAGCAAATTGGGATCTAATGGCGCTGTGTACCCGCCTTAAGATGAAGCAGTCCATGAATGTGGCCTCGCTATATCTGACATCCTCAATGTCGACAAAAACATGGCCGTCAGGGAACAGTTCATCTACCTTGCTGATTGCGAATTTGGTTAATGTCCGCTGGACTATTTTTTCTGACATGATGGGGATCCAAGGATTTCTTTAGTATCGGAATGTCCGGGAGTACAACGCAGACCCTGCTGTGACTCGCACTAATTTCTGCCACGCCCAGCTGGTGGTGGAAACAGTTTGGATATCACTGGGATGCCTTGGGTGGCCCTGGGGTTAAATTTTGTGCAAGGGCGTAGGCAAGACCAGGTCAGCCTCAGGCCTGGAATAGGGAAGTCTGGCATCTTGGTGATACCAGGAGTATGCAAAGCTGCACTGTGCTACCAGATAGTACACTTGTAGTTAAGCACCCCAAACCCTCCTCTCGCATAAGGCAAGGTCATTGCATCCCAGCTAACCCTGGGATTTCTACCTCCCCATATAAACTTGATCAAGTGTGACCTGAGTGTAAGAAAAAACAGTTGGGCAGAGGGATCGAGATATTATTAAATCAATACAAAAATCTCGCCAACATAATCATTTTTATCAATGCCACCTGTCCTGCCAGTGAAAGGGGGAGACGTATCCATCTGTCGACTTGTTCCTCAAGGGTATGTATTGCGGGCCATATTTCAATCTGATAATCTGATCTGGCTCAGAATGAATATTGATTCCCAGACAGCGTGTGGTGTCGGAGCACCAGGTGAGAGGGAATTCGCACTCCCAACTCTTGGTGCTGGGAGTAAGCAGAACAATCACTGACTTACCCCCGTTTATCTCAAGGCCCGAATGTGTTCCAAATCTCCCTTATAAGGGGCTCAAGGTTTTCTTCCGGGGTATGTACATATAAAATAATATCTTCCGCATAGAGGATGTATCTCTCTGACTTAATTTAATGTTTTAACTATGTGGACTGAGTGTGTTGGTCAGACCTTTTGCCCCCAACACCTTTGCAGGTTGACATCTCTCTCTTCTCGAGGTTTCAATATTCCTTTTTTGGTCATGAACTTCTAGGCATTTTTCTTTTTTTGATTGGAACCTTCATTTGGTTCTATTTGCGATAAGTGATAAGCATTTAACCAGCACCAAAACAATTGAAGAAGAAATACACAAGACACTCAGGAAATCTGAAACCAATTTATTAAAGATGGATTGTATTTTAAAGTATTTTTAGATATCAAAACAGAAGATCTACCAGAGGGTTCTGGAGATACAGACTTTACAATGTGAAAATGCATTTGCAAATTCATCAAATTTGAAACTTTTTCAGTAAAACCTTAAGATCAATGCAATTACTTTAGGTGACCATCTCTGACAGAGAGCCAGTCAGGGGGACCAGCAAGGTCTGCGGAAACAGTTACCTAGGTAGAAGAAGAGGTGTTCCGTACGGTGCAGGCACTTTTATTCCATTGCTATAGGTCCCCCAGGAAGTTGTCCTGGTGCAAGGGATACAGGATGCTGATGATTTTCAAGGATGTTGTAGATGCGATGCTGTAGACGGGGTCTTCCTACAGCTAGTTCACAGTCCACAGGTCTGGCGAGGTGATCCTGCAACAAGGGTTGACACCCCTCGAAGTACTCTCAGTACTGTTAAACGTCCAGTTGCAACTGGACTACAACTCGCCTGGTATCGGGGTCACAGCGGAATCCTTCCTTGTATGTATGGCAACTTGCTTTTTGGGCAACCAAGCTGCACTCCAGTGACTCTCTCTGGTCCTGAAGATTCAGGTGCAACTCTAAGCATTGGGCAACGAGAGGTGGCGCCTTGTAGTTTTGGACTCCCAACTCGCCCCAGCAGGCGTACTCAGCTGTCGTAGCCCGGCGTTAGGTACAGGAGGACAGCCATCTGATCGTTGGAGCCTCTTGATTTGTCCGGGAGATGAGTTCACCATGAGCAAGACATGCCAGGCACAGTCCCTTCTCCTTTACTAGCCAGCAAGTTCAGCAGGTGCCGTCCACGCCGGCGCAGCCTCTCTCTGTCAGTTTCTTCTGTGCAGCAAGGCAGTTCTTCTTCAGTCTGCGATCCTAGTCCATTGAGATCTGTGTCCAGAAAATGCCTTCATGAAGTCGGTAGCCAATGTGCTATAGGTTCTCTCCATCCTGACGACCACTTTATTATCCTTTTTCATGGAGGCAGGAGTGTCATAAATTCTCCCTGGGCCAACATTATTGTTTCCTGCATACGAGGGAGCTGCAACTTGACCAAATAAATAATAACATAACAAATAAGGTATAAAAGTAACAATTCCGATTGAAAGACAGAGATATTAATAACAACTGAAAGACGACTGATACTGCAAACATGCTGGTCATGTAGTAGTAGAAGCTGAAAGAGGACTGAAACTGAAAACATGGCACCCATTTTAGAGAGGGCACCCTATTCTCATACCTATCACCGCAAGAATTAACCCAGACTAGAAAACCCCAATATCGACAGCTATACTGAGTCTCACACCTAACAACTAAACCAGCAGCAACATTAACCCCACTGCAATAACACCCTCACCTCCCACCTATGTACATTGACATGAAATTCAGCCTCGTGGGACCCTCATCTTGGGTACACCCCTGAAGAATCAGAATTTTTTTCCTGCCGCTATCGCGTTTAACCACCCCCCTCCAACAACCAGGATTACCAAGACTGCAAAGGCAAAAATATGCATGCCCGCATTGACTCATCCGCCTCTACTCTGTTCAGCTTTCTGATACCCAAAGGACCCAACTCCTTCTCCATCATATACCCCCTAACCTTTCAGCCAACGCCACCAAAACCTCAAACAAAAACTAATCAAACACCTCAAAACTCTAATCACTAACATCTGCTATAACATCTCCAAGGGCCTAATGAAAACCCATCTCATCTTTTACACTCCCCGTCTGGCAAAATGTTTTACTACCCTAGTCAACATCCTCAAAATTTCTTCACATTTATCACAGAAACATGGCCAAATGACACCTCCTCTCACATCTGGGACCGACTAGTCCCTCCAGGTTTCTCCATCATGAAGAAGAATATGGATAATCGCACCAGGGGTGGCACAGCCATTATCCACAAGAACAACATCTTCATGGTAGAAACCAACACCTGCACCTACCTCACATTTGAACTTATCTGCACAACCTTAAAGATGAAAACCAATCAAACAACAAAGTTTCACCTCCTCTACTAGGCAGCTCTATAAAATTGGTAGAACCCCTATTAGAAATGATAACGCACTGCACACTATCAAATAACAATAACACAATAACACATTCCTAAGTGATTTCTATCTACACTGAAATGACGAAAATGGCTCATCTAATCAGACAGACAGAAAAACACTCCATACAATGAATTAAAATCATAAAAGTACAGTACACAATACACAGTAAACCAATTAATGTTGTCAATCAATCAATACATATGAGCGATGGTAAAAAAAAACATCAATAGCAATTATATAATTCATCAAAGCTAAGAGAAAAAATAAATAGTATAAAATGTCATAAAAATATCAGGGTTTCATACAGAAATTAACAGAGGAAGTCTTTTTTTCCTAAGGCGAACAGCAGCAACTAGAAAACTAGCAATATTAAAAATGTCCAAAGTATTATTAAGCATTTGGAGGTAAAGTAATGCAGGTCTAACCTGTAAGAAGCCCTTATCCCTCAAGAGAGGGACCAAAAACCTCCTACGAATTTCTTTATAATACTCACAAAACATTATGAAATGCAGTGTATCCTGTGGTGAGAAGTTATCACACTGACACGGGCCTATATCCTCGGGTTTGCACCACCCCGTCAGGTTACCAAGCGAGAAATGAATTAAATTGAGACGAAACCTGATCAGGAAACTGCAATGAAATGGCTTAGTCACTGTTCTCAAATATGGCTCCATTAATGGTGACGCAGGATTTCTTTAGCTCCAGCTCTTCACGTTCCATTATCAGAATATTCATAAATTGTTATTTAACCCATTTCATGTCTTATTTTTTAATTCCTTCTGGAGCATTAAAAAGTTCAGGGCGTCCAGTTTCGAAGACATAGACTTAACATAGGACAGCCATGGAATACTGCTGGCTTTTTTCCAATGTAACACAATCCCTCATGATCAGGTGATTCAGAGATAGATCTGGGTTAAGCCAGGTTTTAAGCCAGCATACCAATGGTGCTGTTCTCAACAGATCAGACACATAACCCAGCCCCAATTTCTGATGGATAACAAAAGTTGGAGTTGATTGAGGTACAGACAGGAGAGTACGTAAAAATCTGTTTTCTGCTATCTGAACCCCTTCCAGCTGTTTGTAACCCGAGATAGCTGAGCCATACATAGCAATAGCCAAGCATTTGGATCCATATATGCTAAGCATGGCTTCCAGAGGCTTAGCCCCCAAACACTGTGCAAACCCTAATAAAGCTGACGTTGATCTAACTACTGCTTATTTTTTAGCTTTCTGTTGGAAGACAAAGGAACATCTATCGTCAAATAAAACCCCCAGATATGTAAAGGAGGTCACCTTGGACACCTCTGCTCCGTTAATGAAAAACATATTTGTTTTTCTGTTTCTTTCGCCCATTGACATGACATGTGATTTCACGATGTTCATTATCAAGTTCAGGGACTTCATATAAGCCCCGAAGGCATCCAAAAGCCTCTGGATGCCTATAGATGTACGAGCTAGTAACACAGCATTGTCCGCGTATAGGAGAACTGGAATAGTAATTTCTCCTACACGCAGAATGTCCAAGCTAGCATGATCTAAGTTTTTTTTTTTTTTTTTTTACTCCTCATCTCACCGTGTCAAGTCTTTGTGGAACATTTACAGCCTTACTATCTCTCTGTGGGCCACCAGGCCTCCTCCCCTTTAGTACCGGGGACATGGTGTAATCATTGGAGTGTCTGGATCAATCTTATGTTCCTTCCTCACCTTGTTAGAGGGTGCCAAATGTTAGACGGCTTCTCCTCTCATATTCCAACCGGGCCATATTGAATGATGTATTTAGCCAGTCCTCGCTGCTCGGGGGGAGGCGATCCTTCCACCTCCTACAAATTTCCCTCCTTGCTAGTAGGATCAAGTAAAGAAGGAGCCATCTCTCTTTCAAAGTAACTGTCTGATAGAACACCCCATCATCCCTAAATATGATCAAAGAGCAGTTTACATTAATCACAGTACTGAAAAGACCTGACAATACCTGACCTATCTCTTTCCAATATTTGTCCAGCTCTTTACAATCTACAAACATATGAATGTCACCCGCCATCACTTCATGGCACCTCGGACATTGTGGTGGAGGGACAGGGGCAAATTTCCCTATTTTGTAGGGGGTATAGTAGAGCCTATTAGTTACAAAAAAGTTGTTCTTTTTCAGGCTGGCAGGCTTAACATATTTATTTAAGATCTTCAAAGATGTTTCAAACATGCCCTCTGCCTGTGATGCAGTGGAGAATTGTTCCATACCCCCTCAGCTGGTGGTGTCTCCATATCATCACCCTTTAAAAGCTGTTGGTACCATACCTTTACAATAGGTATGGATGATCGACTAAGTCTTTCTACTACCTCGTTGCTCTGCATCTCCCCCCGTTCCGCTATGTGCCAAGACACCAATTGAAGGTACTTAAACCTTGAAAGATGATTTCCTACCTTCACCTTCAAATACTCCCATGGGTGTATCCCTTCCTCATCCATTAAGTCTTTCCATTTCAAGATTCCAGCTCTTCTAATAGGCATTGCCAGGGCATCTTTCAGACAGTCTGGAGTACCGGGCGAATCCCAAATTGGAGATGATTCCGAGTAGTACCCAATTCCACTACCTATCCTTACCCTGTGCCAAATCTCTAGAGCTGTTTTTAATATCTTCAGTCGCACCCTCTTGAAAAATCTTGGAGATCCAAATTTATACATAAATTCATTATTTCACCCTCCACTCTCACCATTTCTTGCAACAATTTGCCCCAGGGGGAATCATCAGGTCTAGCGAGTAACACACGTAGGCTCTTAAACTGAAATGCCACTGCGTAGAGGCTAATATCAGGGAGGGCTAGCCCACCTTTTAGTAACCTGAAATGAAATTAAATGAAATGAAAAAAGATTTATATAGCGCTACTAAGCCCAATGGGCGTCAAGGCGCCTAACCAGAAAGAAGCTAGCTGGAGCAAAGATACCCTCTTACTGGTAGGCCTTGATAAAGCAACACGTTTTGAGCGCTTTTTTAAAAAGGGACAGAGACGGTTGGGCCTTAAAATCCAATGGGAGAGAGTTCCACAGCCTAGGGGCAACGATGGAAAATGCTCTGCTGCCCCAACGGACCTTCCTAACCCGGGGAACCACAAGAAGATTCATCTCCGAAGATCTGAGGGTTCTACTAGGCACATGGCGCGTTAACAAGGAACCCAGGGGGTCCAAAGGACCAGCTGCGAGCGCTCTATAGGACAGGCACAGGATCTTAAAAGAGATCCTCTGTTGTATAGGAAGCCAATGCAGGCTCTTTCTAGCCATTGTGGCAGAGGATGCATTAGGTAGCGCCAGAACAAATCGCGCAGCCGCGTTCTGGACGACCTGAAGGCGCTGAATGAGGCCCTTGTTGGAGTCTGTATAAAGAGCATTGCAGTAATCCAACCTAGAACCCACTAACGCAACCACAGTCTGCTTGCGTGCTTGGGGAGAAAGATAGTGCAAGATTCTTTTTAGAATCTTAATAACCCCCCAGCAAGTAGCCACTGTTCTATTGACCTGAAGAGTCATGGAAAGTGATGTGTCAAATATAACGCAGAGATTTCTGGCCGATTGGGAAGGAGAAGGACAGGTTCCCAAAGATGGAGGCCACCACTCACTAGACCAGATGTCCTGGTCCTTGCCAAAGACCAGGATCTCTGTTTTGTCGCCGTTCAACTTTAGGGAGTTTTGGATCATCCACTCCGAGACTGTCTGCATACAAGTCCTAAAGTTGACAGCGGAAGTGGTAACGGAGTGAGCCAGGGACACCATAATTTGAGTGTCATCGGCGTATGACACAACCTCCATCCCCTGCGATTTTACTAACCTGGCAAGGGGGGCCACATAGATGTTAAATAGGGTCGGACTCAAGGCCGACCCCTGTGGCACCCCATACAGCAAGGATTTGGCAGGGGAGAGGAACTCTCCAAGCATGACTCTCTGCTCTCTCAGATGTAAAAAAGAGTGCAGAAGGCTCAAGGCCGGACCCGCAATACCTGCCTCCCTCAGACGTGATGTTAACGTAGAGGGAGACAGGGTATCAAACGCTGCTGTTAGGTCAAGTAAGACCAGCACAGTAGTTTGGCCCGAATCCACCTTCAAACGGATGTTATTAACAACCATAGTAAGAGCATATTCAGTACTATGGGCCTTTCTGAATCCATGCTGGGAGCTATCTAAGAATCCAGAGGAATCCAGAAAGGTAGACAGATGTAAATTCAGGTGTGATTCAAGCATTTTTGCAGGGGCAGGTAACAGGGAGATAGGTCTAAAATTCTTAAGCTGTTCTGGGTCCAAGGTGGGTTTCTTCAGGAGGGGCTTCACTATCGCCCTTTTCCACACCGAAGGGAAGGTACCTTGAAGCAAGGCACCATTCATCACTTCAAGCAGGGGAGGAAGAAGCGTATGCCTACATTCCTTCAGAACCTTCAAAGGACATGGGTCCAAAGGAGAGGCTGACTTTGTTCGATCCAACAAGAGATCCAGCCCGTCAAGGGAGAGCTGTGGGAAATGAGTGAGGATCTTGGTGGGATCTCTTGACCACCACTCTAGATTAGCTAAACTTTGAGAGGAAGAATCCCCTAGAATGTTCCTCTGAATTTCTAAAGCAAGATATATATCTTCAATTTTTTTGTGGAAAACTCGGAGATGTTGTTGCAGAGCTCCTGTGAGCCCACAACTGGATCAGGCACTTGGAGGGAACAAAGAGAATCCACGATCTTAAAAAGTTCCCTAGACGAAGTAAGGGAAGTAGTAAGGTTTGAGAAAAACTCCTGTTTTTCCTTGATTACACATGCCTTGTATTCTCTCAACAGGCGCTTGTGTGCATCTCTTTCTATGGGATCCCAAGCCTTCCTCCATCTTCTCTCCTGTCTTCTGCAACTCTGTCTCAAGAGTCTTAACGACTCTGTGAACCAGGGGGCAGAGGGTTTACGCCGAGCGGAATATCGATAAGATGCAGGAGCTAATTCCTCAACAGCTTTGGTTATGGAGTTGGCAAGCTCTTGGGCTGCCTCGTCAGCTTCTCTCAGAAGATAATGCTCACTGGACTTTATATAGGGAGCAAGGGGTTGATTAGTAATATTCCTGTAGCTCCTTTTGGGACCTCTAGTGATAGCCGTCAGGGCAGACTGCTCTGCCGAGTCAGATGCTAGTTCAAGGGGCACTGCCAAATGGTCTGACCAAACTAAAGGGATCGGAAAACTGGCTGAGAGTGTAGAGTCATTAGAAAACACACCATCTAAAATGTGGCCCGCCCGATGAGTAGGGCTATTCACGAATTGGGTACACTCACAAGCTCTAAGTGAGTCCACCAGCATAGCGGTGTCAGTGTCCCCCAAATTATCCAAATGGAAATTAAGGTCCCCTAATATGGTGAAGTGGGGTTTGCCAAAGTAGGGTTCAAGAATCCTCAGAAAATCACCGCTAAAACCGGCTCTCGGACCAGGTGGTCTATAAATAAGAATACCGGTAAAAGAGACCGGGGGGGAGTAGAATAGAAAAATACAATGCCTCAAAAGGGTCCGAGGCCGCAGACAGAGCTTTAATAGTACAGGGCAGAGAGGCTTTACAAAGAACAGCCAGACCCCCCCTCCCCCCTCTGCGTTTAACTCTATCCTGTCTAAGTAATTTAAAACCATCAGGAATTGCCAACAATAGATCATGGCCCGACGACTCAGATGCCCACGTTTCTGTCACAAACATCCAGTCGGGTTGTCTATCTGACACGAACTCGTGAAAGGCAATGTTATTTTTAACAAGAGACCTAGCGTTGACCAGATAACCCCTTCTAGATGGAAAGGCCCCAGATGACATCGGCGGGTTCAGAAAACTACGCTTAGGAGTAGCAAGTGGACAAAGAGCCAGTTTGCAGGTATGACAAATGGAGGAGTGTAATAAGCCCTCCGGAGAAAATCTATGATGACAGGGCAGAGGGAACGGTTTAAGAGCCAATATCTCCTGTAAAGTGTAACAGGTTACCTGTGGGGCATGCCGAGGGGGTCCAGCGTCCAGCCCGTCCTCAGCGCGGACGGGCGCAGACGGGCTGAACTCAGGCGTAACTCCAGCGGAAATCCGGCGTCCCCGCTGCGCGTCAGCATGGCCTCCTTTTGAAGACGTCTACCGTCCTTATGACGACTAGAACATCTGAACTACCAACTGGCGCCGGCAGGCGTCCGAGAGTGCACCCAATATGGCCACCACGGAGTCTGTCTGAACCGGGAAGAGGGCCTGCCCAACAGCGGTGAGTTTGAATCAATTATAGTGCAAGTGGGGGGCACGAGAGTAAAAACAAGGGATAACGCCCAAATAAAAACTAAATCAAAGACAAAACTGGGAGCTTTAAAATATCACAGATAGCCGCTTTGGAATCCGGGACCACACGCAGCGCGCAGGTAACGCTCTGTATAGGCTAACAAGACAGAGCACCTAATTTTCCCTCCTTTTGAAGACGTCTAGCGTACTTATGACGACTAGAACGTCTGAACTACCTCCTTCTAAGTTTCTTCCAGGTCAGGCGGACCCCTTTGTCCCCCCACACAAAGCTTCCAATTTTGCCCTGTATCTTTTTTATATATTTCTTTGGAAATGATAGGGGGATCATTGAAAATAAATATGAAAGCTTGGGGAGAATAACCATTTTTACCAAATTCACTTTCCCATAAATAGTTAAGGGGAGGTTCTTCCATCTATTGAACAATCGATCTATTTCTTTAGTTGTTCTATCTAAATTTATCCTAGGGATCCGATCCAGTTCACGCACAACATAAATCCCCAGGTATCTAAACTCCAAACTCTCTGTACACACCCAGTGATCTATGTTCCAAAACATAACCTCGGTCTTAGATCTTTTTACCTTGTAGCCCGATATTCCCCTGAACTCTGCTGTTAATTCCTCAATCCTGGGGATGGCTATAGCTGGGTCTCTCGTATACAGGATCAGATCGTCTGCATATAGGGCTAACTTAGAACTATACTGTCCGGACTGGAAAGGGGTTAAGATAGTATCAAGCCTGATTGCCTGGGCCAGGGGTTCAATGCATAGGTTGAACAATAGCGGGGAAATGGGGCATCCCTGTCTGGTTCCCTGCTGAATATTAAATACTGATGTTAATGATCCATTTAGAAGGATCCTGGCCGAGGCACCCTTATAGCTCTTCCCCGCACCCTATGGCTCTTCCCCCACCCTTCTAAGCCCACTCGCCCTTAGTTCACCTCACTCGCCCAATAACCCAGGAGTAGCTACCAGCACCAGGATACCTGCCAGGTGACAGCCGCGCTCTACAAATGTTTTAAATAAATAATAAATAGCAATTCTTTAGAGTGTAAATAAATACTTGCCCAAAACCCATTATTTCCAGAACTTCCCACAGATATTTCCAACAGACTTTATCGAATGCCTTGGCCGCGTCCAAAGCTACCACGGCCAAGGGTTCTGATTTTTCCACCGCTAGATCAATATTCCCCAACAGCAGGTGTGTTTGGTCTTCAATGTGTCTACCCGCCACAAAACCCTTCTGGTGCTCATGGATCAATTTAGGTATTAATTTGGACAAATCTCCCTGCCAAAATACCCACAAAGATTTTATAATCTGCATTTAGCAGGGAGATTGGTCTGTATGAGTCTGCTTTTTGGGGGTCCTTCCCGGGCTTCAGAATCAGCACAATTATAGCTTCCCTCCAGGAGTTTGGGATCCTACCTGTAGATGAATAAATAGAGTTAAAGATAATTTCTAGAAAATGACATAGATCATCTATTGGGTGTTTATATACCTCGCTAGGCAGTGCATCAGTGCCAGCAGCTTTTTTATTTTTTTATTTTTTAATCTGTGCTATCTCTTCTTTTGTTATAGGGGCATCAATGCTATCTCTTCCCTCCTCGGTTAATTTTGGCAGATTCTTATTACTTAGCCATGTACTTAGGGCTTCAGTAAGCAGATTTACATCTTCTCTATACAGATCAGTGAATAGGGAGAGAAAGTAGCTTGGCAGATCCTCTATTTTCCTTGATGTTTCCCCATTGTCGTTAATTATTAACTCCTTGATATCATTCCTAGCCCGATCGGTTCTAGACTTCCATGCTAATAGAGCTCCTGCCTTTTCACCGTACTCGAAATTGTCCATCCTACTTGAGTCCCATTGAGCTTTACATTTAGCATCTAGATGCCCTCTATATGATTGTTTCGCCACCTCTTTAATCTGACGTTAACATACCACAGATCTTTCTGATCGAACTTGTACTCGTGCCATCCTACTGGCACCTTTGTGCGTGAGCCCCACTCGGAGACGATTTTTGAAAAAAACTACATGCCCCATAATGCTTAGAAACCGGAAATCACTCGCCGTTTGCCTACATTCGGGAAGGAGAGCGGGTCGGCTGACAGTCGTCTGTAATTGAAATACAGAGGAACACTGTGCCAGCAAATGCAACTGGAAGTGTTTGAGTCAAAAACGTACAAGCACGGGTAAGATACCTCCGGCATAAACATGAGCTGGCTTATTTTAGACTCTTCGATACCCGGAATCACTCGTATAGTAACTGTGACTCACTCGATTTCTACAGGTAAACCACCACGCCTGCTTCCATCTCTCTCCACAGGAGCGACCCACACGTTTTTCTCAAGTAAGCCGCTCACGTTTCCAATTGTTTTTCATGTCTGAAACTTCCGATATCGTGCCCGAATCTTATATATTTCCTTTGCATTACACAGAGCTCACACTTTATTTAAAGACACGAGCCAGTCACGAAAGAAAATATGTGAGTACCGTGCTGTATGGTGCATGTTGTAGCGAGTTCCTTTACCTTGATGAAGAGTAAAATAGATACAATATTTAGTTGGGTTGTTATTTTGTCTGTTTCAGATTCTGTGAAAACAAGTACCGGAGAGGTAGGATAAGTTCTCTCCCCCCCTTTTTATTTAAAAGTGACACAGCTTTGGTCGTCTTTTTAGACTGACTTCTGCCTGTCTTCTCATTCACAGCTACGTGGTCCTGAAGAGAATTCCCTTGAAGAAAGGGTTTTCGAAACGCGTAGACCGTTTTTCACAACACTAGGACGTTCTAAAAACATCAAAGTCTTAAAAATAATTGATTTGATTACCTGTGTTGTTTTTGGAATTTAATTGTTGTAAATAGCTTATGTTGTAAATTGATGTCAATTGATTCTATGTCTGTTTTGGGTATGCATGGTTGAATGTTTGTATTGAGTGTTAGAAATGTTGGTGTGAATAAATGTGGAGTGAAATAAGCAATATACATAAACATGTGAATTTTGTATGATATATGTTTTGACTCAAATAATTAAAATTAAAATAATTGATTTATTCTGGACGAAATAGTTGGTCTTAAAATCTACTGTTTAATTGAGTAGGTCGTGTGGTCACTTTTAGGCCCCCATACTAAGTTATTGGCAATATTGGTGCTTGTTTTGGTTGTTGGATTTATTGAGGCTTGTCCTTATTGCCTGTTAGCCCAGACCCAGTTTTGGTTACAATATACATCCCTGACGGTCGCCTCTGCCCGATTTTAAGTGCCTAGTGCATTTACCATCCTGAGTGACCCTAACTGAAGCTGAGAGGTCCTGGTGTAAATCTGCCAAAAAATAAACTAGGGGAGGATCAATGCCCATATCAAGTAAAATAGTCCACAGCTTTGATCTGTTAACCAGATTGAACGCTGAGGAAAGGTCCATAAAAGCCATTTGTAGAGAGCCCTTTTTTGATATAGTATATTTACTTATTAATAGGTATAGATTAAGGCACTGATCCATAGTGCTTCTGCCCTGTCTAAAACCATATTGTAAATTTGATAAAAACTCATTGTCGTTCGCCCAGTCCGTGATTTTAGCTAAATCACTTTACCTAAAATTTTGACTGCAGAATCAACCAATGATATTGGTCTGTAACACCATGGATCCCCTCTCTGGCCCTTTTTAAAAACTGGGAGAATAGTCGACAGGGACCAGGATACAGGAAACCCCTGGACACCAGAGGCATTACAAACGTTTGTTAATATCTTAGCCCAGAATTTAGGGTCACATTTATACAAATCTGCAGGCACACAATCTGGGTCAAGGGCTTTATTACTTGATGTTTCTATAATCACCCTTTCAATATCCTCCTCCTCAAAAACCAACAAAGGTAAAGCTCTATCATTTTCTAGGCTGGGGAGTGGGTCCAGAATCATATTAGAGCCATCTATTCAATCCCCAATCAACCTCCTTCTCAGCAAAGACCTCATCTAAAACTGCAGAGGTCAAATGCATACCAGTGGCGCGACCCCGGACATCATCAAAGCCCACAAAGAGGCGCTAAGTATTGATAGCATTCTTCCAATTCACTGGTCGGACCACCAAATCATCCTGTTCCTCCACAGAAAGGCCCCTCATTTGCACTCATAAAACCTTACAATGGTCCCACAACATAAGCCAGATTCCCTTAGATGATCTAGAAGACAGAATGATGGCTCTGCTTCTCCTAACAACTGGCAACCTTTCAACAGATTATCTTACGCCCCCCTATACTTCTACAATGTCATCCATCCTTGACCAACTAGCTACCTGGAAACTTACAAAAAATTGAGACACTCCCTCCAGAGCCTGGTTCAATAAAGACCTCAGCGCAGAAAGAAGACAATTAAGAGCGGCTGAAAAACTGTGGAGAACAAAACCCTCCCCTACCCATCTTCATCAACTTAGTCAAGAATGCAAAAATTATTAAAATCACATCATAAAAGAAAAAGCTGCATTCTTTCGACAAACCCTAGACGAAGTACAAAATCACTCCAAAGAAGTGTTTAACATCATTAAACAACAAACCTCTAATCTGGCAAAACTAAACCCCCATGTCTCAAAAGACACTGTGACAATTTTGCGAAATTCTTTATGACAAACTCAGGAAGATTGAACAGTTCATGGACCATCAACCCTTTTCATCCACCAGAAACCCCCTTAACCTGAGTATGAAAGAAACCAACACACCAGCGTCCTCTCTAAACTCACAAGGGGCCTCTCTGCACCTGGTAACAGATGGAGGTAACACCAAACCAGGACCTTCATTAATCCCCAGTAGCTGGAAGACATCTCGGAAGAAGACATTTCAAAGATGATCCTGAATTCAAAACCCTCCTCTCACCTAGCAGTTCCTCTCCTAGCTTCTCAAGCTAAAAACGTCAACTACACCATAACCCCACTCTGGACAAAGATAATTAACAGCTGCCTGAACACTGAATTGATGCCTGACTGCTTTAAACTAGGAATTCCCACCCTAGCTTAAAAACCCTGGTGCTAACCCAAACAACCTCAACAACTTCAGACCCATTCCAACCTTCCCTGCCTGGCCAAAATACTTGAGAAAGGTTTTCTATCCCAACTCAATCAACACATTGACTCAAACAATCTCCTCAACTCACTACAGTCAGGTTTTGAGACAGGATGCAGCACGGAATCTGCTCTACTCAACATAAGCGATGACATACACAAGGCACTGGACTCTGACAGATGCTGCCTTCTCATCCTCCTAGACCTATCAAGGGACATCGATACAGTGGACCACAGCCTGCTTCTAGAATCCTCATAAAAATGATCAGACCCGACAGCTTGGTCCTGAAATTGTTCTCCTCTTACCTCCATAATCGCTCCCAAATAATAAAAATTAACAACTCATCCTCCAATTTGTTCGCCATTACCAGAGGTGTGCCCCAAGGCTCAGTAATCCCTCCTGCACTCTTAAGAGTTTACATGGAGCCCCTCACATCCAATCCTCAAACAATCAAACATCCTCTACCACATCAATGCCGATTACACCCAGATCTATCTAGAAATAACCTCACTAGAAGACCTATGGAGACTTAACCTCAACCTCAAAAAGATCCAAAACTGGCACTCACTCAACCATCTGAAAGTCATCCAGGATAAGACGGAAATCCTACTCCTATCCAACAATGGACAAACCACCCAGGTTCCTATGAACTGCAAACTGACACTATCAAAATCTGTCAAATCTTTGGGGATCTCGCTTGACCCAAGCCTGAGCATGAGCCACCACATGAAGAACTCAGCTAAGAGCACACTCTACAATCGGAAACTCCTACACAAAACCGAACCCTTCATCCCCCCCCAAATGATCTAAAAACCACCACCCAAGTGATGATACTATCCAGACTGGACTATGAAAAATGCCACCCTCAAGGGTTGTTCAAGCAAGCATACCGTGCATTCCTGCCCTTTTCTTTTGACACACGGCAGCGCAGCAAGATTCCTAGTTGAGCCACTGGCGTAACGACACCTGAGGGGGCCTCCCTGCACGGTACGTAGAGGGGCACCCTCTGCGCTCAATCAGGAGCTCTCCGGCCAGAGTGCAGTGCCAAGGGGGCTGCCTAGAACTTGGGGCCCCTGCACCACAGAGGCTGCGGAGGTCTGTGTTACACCCCTGAGCGACGCCACCCTGCACCAAAAACCTCATAAATAAGGCCCTGGACTGAAATGGATGACGCAAGAAACAAGTGGCAAATGTTAATATCATAACATACTATCGCTACCCCTGTAGTGGAATGCAGATTATTGCATGGGAAGAACCACAACTTTGTGTGGTGTATAGTTTCATGTGCTGTATTGCATTGTTTCATACATATACCACAATTATATTCCAAACTTCATTGAAAACCTCCAGAAAAAAAGTTTTGCATAAAATTAAGCTTGCAGGCATGGTTTTGTAAATGATACGTAGTTAGAAACATTTTGAAGTTTTTCTCCTCCCTACCGCGTTCCTGGTATAATAATAATTTCACACATCTCTATAAATAAGTGACTGTCGAATGCTGTGCATTGCTATCTCTTAATTTCTAAGGTGAAAAGGGCTTACATTTAATCCTCAATGTTATTGAATTCCCATTCATGGATGTCAAACACATAAACATTTCAATATCCTTCATATCCAATTTCACAGCACCCCACTCATCTGTGGAGTGAAAAGCTGAAGATTATTTTGTTTATTATTATTTTTTAGAGGCAAGTGAGTGCAAATGTGCCCCGCACAGCAGACGGATCGCTCTGGCCTCCCTCCCCTTTGCTGAATGTCGAAATTGTTATACTTATTCCTGCTGCTCAGCCTGGAATGTATGATGTGAGAGCCTGTTAGAATGTTGAGTGTGTAAGCGGCAGGAGGCTGCTCCTGGTGGAGGTTCTTTCTCCTATTCTGAACTTACCATCTTATATTAATAAAGTAACTACAAGGAACTACAAGGACTGCGCTACCTTTATTTACAACAGAAATGTTAATTGCACATGACGTTTTTTTACGCACATAGAACCCTATTACATGAGTGCTGGTAATACCGGGCAGCTGTAATGGGATTTTCCAACCAATCTTGCATTACAAGATTCACTTGAACACTGTGGCTTGTGGGATTTCACACAGACATTCCACCTGCTCAAAGCAGGAGAAATATTCGAGTGTAAATCATGTGCCAATCGATGCACAGACGTCCCTTTCTGTATGTTCTTTTATTTGCATTTTCTCAGGGACATAGTTTATCTGCTTGTATTTGCACAACATGGAAATATCTATTACAGTGGTAATTCTGTGTGAAGGGTTGGGAAGTGGTACTCCTTTGTAGGTCAAGATGGGGCCCTAAGAAAGGCGAACAGAACCTAGGTCTGTTTCTTCAATTATTAAATGCAATTATTAAATACTCAGCATTTATAAGTAACAACCATCATCAATGACATATAGTGCATATTATTATTATATTTTATTCCATTCTTTATTAAGTATCGAGATAGAGACCCCCTGTTGCATTACCTTCCCTGCATGCTCGCCGAGCACCTTGAGAATTGTGTACGTTGAAAACCTGGTCAAACTAATGTGGGCCTCATTTATGAAAGCTGATGTATTGCTGCGGTAAAACAGAGATGCAACAGTTTTCACTGCACCCTCCTTGCGACACCATGGATGTGTCGTGTTTAATGTAAGGCGCTCCATGTTGCAAGGAATGATAGATACATATAGGAATCCTGATGTATCTGTCTGCGTAAAAGTCACACATTGCTGGAGTTGTGTTGCAAGCATTATTAGACTCCAACAATGCATGGGGTAGGCCTGTGCCTATGGCACCGCGTCACCCTTACACATGCATGAGGCAGGCGTAAGGTTTTGAAACAGTGGTGTCCTAGAAGAGTCGCAGTGAAATCTCATAGATTTCACTGCAACACTTCTACAAGGCTTTTCTTGCGGGAGAACGCCAACCCTGCAAACATTATACTTGAAACAGGTATAATGTAGCACAGAGCTTTACAAAGTAACACATCTGCCTAGATGCGCAATTTTGTAAATAGAATGCAACATGGCGCATTGTTTACACCGCTGCCGCGTCACGAAAAGTGACACAACGGCGGCCCAAAAATGTCACAAGGACTTTATAAATAAGGTCCTATATTTTTTAATTATACATATGTGCTGTTTAGTTTCTAAAAACATTCAATAAACAAAATCAGTCTCTGTAACACATTCAATTCGTAGTTTCCATTTGTTGGACCATCATCATTTATTATTCGGTGAGCTGGCACGCCAAGCTTAATTTGCCTCATTTGACCCCTTGAACACTGCAACAGGTGGTCCCATATTTTACCTTCCTACATTCCCTCCCAGTATGCCCTCTGGCAGCAGGTGCACCGCCGTTCATATTTCCTTGTTGGCAAGCAGTACACTGGTCAGTCAATCAGGGGTCTGTATAGCGCCACTACTCACCCGTGAGGGTCTCAAGGCGCTGGGGATCTGCTGTTCCGTCTGGGCGTGGGGGTTCAGTTGATGGCCCTCCCCACCACTCCTCACCCCTTCCCCAATCAATCAATCAATCAACACATTTATATAGCGCGCTACTCAGCGGTGAGGGTCTTAAGGCGCTGAGAAGAGCCAGGTCTTGAGTTGTTTCCTGAAGGTGAGATGGTCCTGGGTCATATGTAGGTGTGTGGGGAGGGAGTTCCATGTTTTGGCTGCCAGGTAGGAGAACGATCTTCCTCCGGCTGTGGTTCTTCGAATCCGTGGGATGGTGGCGAGGGCGAGGTTGGCTGAGCGGAGCTGGCGGGTGGGTGTGTAGAACGAGAGGCGGTTGATGAGGTATTCGGGGCCCATGTCGTTGAACGCTTTGTGTGCGTGGGTGAGGAGCCTGAATGTGATCCTCTTGTTGATGGGGAGCCAGTGCAGGTTTTTCAGGTGGGTGGATATGTGGCTGTGGCGAGGGATGTCGAGGATGAGTCGTGCGGAGGCGTTCTGTATGCGTTGTAGTTGTCTCTGAAGTTTGTGGTTCCTGCATATAGGGCGTTTCCGTAGTGGTGGTTGGAGAACACTTTGGGTGCAGTCTCTGAGAAAATGAACTTCCAGTTCAAGTGACTTTTTGCGAAGTTTAGTAAAGTGCATAAGGTGATTTTCTCCACGAGTAGTCACTTGTCTTCAAGTTAATGAAAACGAAAGAGACTCCAATGCTGTACAATAGCCCACACATAGGAACCGAATACACTCTATGTGTAGTGTCACATGTTGCACAACAAAAACATTGATAAGGTGAGGCTTGGTAAGTAGATGTAAAGGTATGCATCAGGCTTCTCCGAGTAGCTCGTGAGCTGCTGGTCGCTCTCCAGCTACGTGTAAGTAGCTCTACCATGTGCAGCCAATCCTACTAAATTAGAAGCTTTTGTTTGGTTGAAATATTGTAGGTAGACCAAAATTGGAAAGTGTGTTTTTAAGATGAAATATTCATGTTTTAAGAATTTATAAACTAAGCTTAGGAGACAAATGGTTGAATTACCAAAATATATTTAAAGCTGATTTTGGAGGGATACCTCATATGATGTTGGGGAGACCTATTTGTAACATTGTTTCTGTGGGACCGGGGGCATTGCAGATGCGGCTGTTAAGTATCACCTATGTAGATGCATGCCACATTGACAAAGCCTTTTTAGGTCTCGCTATTCGATGCACATGCGCATCGAGCTTGCGAGACTATGGGGGCTTAAACAGTCTTTAACCAACTTGCAAGGAATCGTGGCGATTTCTTGCAGTGCCCGTGAAATTTAAGCTCAATGCGCATGCGCATTGAGCTTAAAAGCGCGTGCACATGCCCCCAGCCGCCTGCCTTGCCCACTCTCTCTCTCACAGCCTCCCCCAGCTCCGCCCCCTCACTTCTTGGTTGCACGGCCGCTAGGCCGTGCCTCCCCTACTCTCCTCCCCCTCCTCCTCCTACTCTCCTCCCCACTCCTCCTCCTACTCTCCTCCCCTGCCTGCCGTGTCGCACCTCTCCCCGCTCCGCCCCCTCCCCTGCCCGTCGTGTCGCAGAACACAGAAGCTTGCCTGTTAATTCACTTGTTGAACTTGCATCTATTCCAACAACAACGAAACTGGATATTGGCATCAGTATACTAGAAGGCATTAAGGCAGCAGATAAGTCTTGAAAGCGGCTGTAGCCAAGCCATTATTACATTTCAGTTTAAGTGCTCTCTCCCTGTTACACAAACTAACAAAAGAATTATAGAGTACGAAGTTGCTGCCTGATCACAACACTGGCACTTCCTTTGTTACAAATTAAGCACTAGTAGGGCGGCTTGCAGCTATACACTAATAGAATTAGCAGTATAGCTCCACTTTAGGTCATATTTATTTTTGGTGTGTATAACAATATGTCCACAATCACAGGCTATTAGGCACAATCAGACATTAAAACCTAGTTTCCAAACTCGTTCATTGGCAGTTTTCCCCTTTAAACAACGTCTCCTTCGCCCTCCCCCCACTCACCCTCTCTTCCCACCCTCGCCCTCTCTTCTCACCCTCACCCTATCTCTAATTTTACTTTTAACTTCTCTCTGACCCCTCGTCTCCTCTTCCCATGCCCCTCGTGCATGTCTGCCTCGCCGCCCCGCTCCAGGCGCTCATGTCTCCCTCGACTCCTCCTTTCTACCCTCCTCCCTCTTTCCTTCGGTTTCCTGGCATCTTTTCTCGCACGCATCTCTCTAACCCCCCCCCATCTTCCGTTTTTAATTTGCGTAACAGAGAGCACATAAACCGAATTTTAATAGTAATTTGGCTACAGCCACTTCAAAGCGGCTGTAGCCAAGTCATTATTAAATTTCAGTTTATGTGCGCTCTCCCTGTTACGCAAACTAACAACTAACAAAAGAATTATAGAGTATGAAGCTGCTGCCTGATCACAACACCGGCACTTCCTTTGTTACAAATTAAGCACTAGTACGGCGGCTGTCAATGCGTGTTTGCAGCTATACACAAATAAAATTAGTAGCGAAGCTCCACTTTAGGTCATATTCAATTTTGGTGTGTATAAGAATATGTCCACAATCACAGGCTATTAAGCACAATCAGACATTAAAACCTCGTTTCCAAACTCGTTCATTGGCAGTTTTCACCTTTAAACAACATCGCCTCCCCCATTTGAACACCTTATGTGCTCTGTGTACGTCTCCTTCGCCCTCCCCCCACTCACCCTCTCTTCCCACCCTCACCCTATCTCTAATTTTACTTTTAACTTCTCTCTGACCCCTCGTCCCCTCTTCCCGTGCCCCTCGTGCATGTCTGCCTCGCCGCCCCGCTCCAGGCGCTCATGTCTCCCTCGACTCCTCCTTTCTACCCTCCTCCCTCTTTCCTTCTGTTTCCCGGCATCTTTTCTCGCACGCATCTCTCTAACCGCCCCCCCATCTTCCGTTTTTAATTTGCGTAACAGAGAGCACATAAACCGAATTTTACTAGTAATTTGGCTACAGCCACTTGAAAGCGGCTGTAGCCAAGTCATTATTAAATTTCAGTTTATGTGCGCTCTCCCTGTTACGCAAACTAACAAAAGAATTATAGAGTATGAAGCTGCTGCCTGATCACAACACCGGCACTTCCTTTGTTACAAATTAAGCACTAGTACGGCGGCTGTCACTGCGTGTTTGCAGCTATACACAAATAAAATTAGTAGCGTAGCTCCACTTTAGGTCATATTTATTTTTGGTGTGTATAAGAATACGTCCACAATCACAGGCTATTAAGCACAATCAGACATTAAAATCTAGTTTTCAAACTCGTTCATTGGCAGTTTTCCCCTTTAAACAACATCACCTCCCCCATTTGAACACCTTATGTGCTCTGTGTTACGCTGTGTAAAACTGATGCCTGCTGAGAGCCCAGGCAAGAAGCCGGGGTGCTTTTCAAGAATCCATCTAATAATGTTACGTATGTCACCCTTTATTTTCAACAGAATTTGTTTGAACCTGTTTCCCACAGCTCCCACCAGGGCGCATAGTCTCTTTCTTTCTTTCTCTCTGTCTCTCCTACTCTCTTTCTCTCTCTCCCCCTCTCTCTCTCACTCTTCCCCTTTCTATCTCTCTCTTTCTCTACCTCCCTCTCTCTCTCTTTATCTCTCCTCACACTTTCTGTCTCTCCCAATCTCTTTCTCTTTAGCTCTCTCTCCCCCTCTCTGGCTCTCTCTACTCCCCTCTCTCGCCCTCCCTCCCTACTCTCTTTCTCAGTCTTTCCCTTTCTCTCCCTCCCTCTCTCTCTTTATCTCTCCTCACTCTCTTTCTGTCTCTCTCCTATCTCTTTCTCTCTCTCCCACTCTCTCTTCCCCCTCCTTCTATTTCCCTCCCTCCCTTTATACCTCTCCTCTCACTCCCCCCTTTCTCTCTCTCTCTCTCTCTCTTTCTCGCTCTCTCCTTTCTCATCTGTTGATCGTCCACCCCCACACACAACCCCTTAAACACATCCCCCCCCACACACACAACCCCACACACAGAAACCCCCCTGCACACACCCCCACACACAGACCCCACACACAGAACCCCCACACCCCCCCACACACACACAACCCCACACACACACAACCCCCCACACACACACAACCCCACACACACACAACCCCCCCACACACACAACCCCACACACACACAACCCCCTCCACATACATCCCCCCACACACACAACCCCCCCACACAACCATCTATCGATCTATCTATCACCCTCACTCTATCTATCTATCGCCCTCACTCTATCGCCCTCCCTTCAACAACTGGTTCAAATATGTTCTCTCAATGTTTCAAGCTTTATTACAAATGTCACAAAAAGATGTTCTGTTCTTGTTTTTTTAACGGCCTACACCCAGTGTCAAGGTAAGTAAGTTTATTGTATATAGTTAATTAAAACCTTTACAATATTGTTCATATAAAAAGAAGCAACTTGTACTTTAAAATTAAAGTATACCAACTAAAGATACATTGAAGTAGAAAAACTTTCTAAAATGTCTGTGTACATAATGTTTTTGCAGTTGTGCTTGCACTTCACACAGTCGGATTCGGACATTTGCAGTCCTTTACCTCAGTGTTCATGATTAGCTGAAGTGCCTTTTGGCAAAATCTAGCGGCCCTACAAGCTGTCTGCAGTTGGTAGCTGTTCAGGGCCAGCATGACGGCCGGGCGACATGATCTAATTTGAAAAAGTTGAAAAACATGCAGTAGAAAATAACGTCTCAAATTTGTTAAACATGGGCAAATACACAATATGTGCATCAAGGATTCTTCCATTTCCCCACATAGTCTACAAACGGGAGTCGGCCATGTTTGCTTCCATGCAGGTGTATGATTTTTTAATAAGGTGGTTCCCAGCCGTAATTTTAAAAGTATTTTTTGGGCAGCTGGGGATATATGGTTGACTAAATATGGTTGTGGCTCCAGCTTCCCATACAACACAACCCCACACACACACAACCCCCTCCACATACATCCCCCCACACACACAACCCCCCCACACAACCATCTATCGATCTATCTATCACCCTCACTCTATCTATCTATCGCCCTTACTCTATCGCCCTCCCTTCAACAACTGGTTCAAATATGTTCTCTCAATGTTTCAAGCTTTATTACAAATGTCACAAAAAGATGTTCTGTTCTTGTTTTTTTAACGGCCTACACCCAGTGACTGCAACACTTTTAATGTTGGGCCAGGCTACATATTTTCCCAAGTTTACTGACAACGTGGCCTCTGTTTACAGTAGATGCTTGGCCACAGTTACTTTCAACACTTTGCACTGGCACTTCTTGTCCTACAGCTAAATTCAAACTGTTCTGAACTAGAGTCTCATAATTTTCAAAATTTTGCAGTAAAACGATCAAAGAGGTACTAACTTAATTTCGACATCATTATCGAAGTGCAGTTTATCTTGTCTTAATCAGTACTTCGTACATCTCTCTAGAGATGTGGCCTAACGACCAGAGCTGCCATCTAAGTCACGTAAATACAAAACATGTTGCATTACAAAGGCTATAGGTGTCACATTCGCGAAAGTTATAACTATTGGCATTGTAAATGACAAAGCTATCAATTTAGCTATTTTAAAAACCAACACATAAATAAAATATTTGTCATTTGCAAGACCAACAGCTCCAACTTTTCTAATGCGAGACCTATTGCATTTCCAATGCTTGTTTATTATATTACTGCTGGCAATTGTGCCTGATAACTTGAGGACATCACTGCTGGTAATCTTGCCTGTGGTGGCCCTGATGTAATCTTGTGCGAAGTGGTCACTGTTAAAACACAACTAATATTAGTAGTTTGGGATGAATTTAATGCGGAATATGTAGATCCTATTATAGAAAAGGTTGAAGACCCCCTGGTATAGATAGTACTTGAATGTTCACCTTGGTGGTGTAGGTGTTGCAGTGTCATTGTAGGTCGATATAATCATCCTCGGTGTAGGGTCTACAGCCACATTAACTCTTGCTTCATTGATGCGCGGTCCTGAGGCCACTGCGACCATGATTCACACAGGTTTTGTGTTGGGTTGGCGTTTCTTTTATAACAATAAACATTTTGGGGGATTATCAAACCAACGCAAATTGTTATTTGACTTTGGTTTGTATGAAAAAGTCACGCAAAGAAACACTGCTTTGCATTATTTTGCGTCACGGGTGGTTATATAGGTGGTAGGTGGGTATTCCACTGCTACCACCCATTCTTTTTGAATCTAAACCCTATCTACTTACATTAGTTCACAGAGTTTACCGACAAAAATTAACGCCACTGAAAAGGAGGTGTTATATGGTGAAATACTTTCTTTTCTGCTTGCTTTTCGGGCTTACCATGCGTGCTCCACTGTACAGCACACATAGGGGCCTCATTTATGAGGCTGTGCGTCACTTTTACGCCACCGGTGCGTCACTTTTTGAGACGCACCAGTGGCGTAAAAAATGCACCTCATTGCGCCATATTTACAAAGTGACGCATCTAGGTAGATGCGTCACTTTGTAAACCCCTGCCCACATTATACCTGCGCCAGGTATAATGTATGCAAGGGGGGCGTATTGACGCAAGGAAGGGTCGTAGAAGTGACGCAGTGAAATCTATGAGATTTCACTGCGTCACTTTTAGGACGCCTTGGCGTCAAAATCTTGCGCCTGCCTCACAGCAGGCGTAAGACAGACGCAGGCCCTTTCACATGGGGCTTGCCCAATGTTAAAGGAAGCATTACTGGAGTTGCGGCACTTTTGTGACACACTCCAGCAATGTGTCACTTTTGCGCTTACAGATACGTCAGAAATACTGACGTATCTGTAACTCCTTGCGACATGATGTGTCATACATTAAATATGACGCATCAAGAATGTCGCAAGGAGGGCGCACTGAGAAGTGACACATCACTACTTTCATGCAGCGATGCGTCATTTCTCATAAATGAGGCCCATAGAAAGTAGGAAAAGATTTTAAACTTGTCTAGTCCTGGTATTTTGTACAGGAAAGTAATCCTTCCTATACAAAACCTATGCTAGACTCAGGCACGCCCTCTGGCACTAATGTGTGTGCCTGGTGCACGGCAGCTACAATCAGTGCGGCGCTAGGGAGAGGGGAGGACAGAGACATATTGCTGTAGATATGGCGCTATCCTGCTCCCTCGCTGTCACGCAACGCAGCCTCTTTCGGCGCTGCGCTGCGTTGCGTGACACCTTGTGAATCTGGCATGCCTGTGGTGAATGTCCTTTACACTTAAGTTTTCAAAGGGAAATTTAGTAATACGGGGAAAAAATGTCAGGAAAAAGGCAAGATGTGAAGTCAATGTTCAGGAAAGGAAGAGGCGGCTGCTAGCCCTGTAAGGCGATCTGGCCTGCTCCTCGGGGGCTCAGTCTCCGTGGGAAAAGGCGACCAATGGTGGGAGGCAGGAGTCAGCAGCTGGCAGAGCTGCGGCTAATCCCAGTTTCCTCAGCTTGACACCATGGAAACTGTACCGTTAAATATACCAGAGGAGAGGGCCATGGGGCCTTTTATTGATGAAGATTCCCATGGGAAGCGGAGAGTTTATTTTGGGGCTTGCAGAGCACTCAGCTGGAACTAATCACGGCCGGTTAGCAGGATGCGCAGAATCCAATTACTAAAAAAAAAAAAAGTCTAAAAGAAAGTTTTTGGAGGACAGAGGGGGGCGCTGGCGTTTTCTGCAACACTTAAAGGACTCTAAAAATGAACTATTCGGGTGAGAAAGAGTCATAAACCCAGCGATACCCCTTGACTTACTGCATGTTGGACGGAGGCCAGCTCCTGCCGTGCAGTAACGAGGCGCTCCCAGGCGCTAGACATGCTGGGCCTGCAGGGAGCAGGCAGAGGGCTGGGGTTTACTGCTGGGTCCAGGTGAGGGCTGCAGGGGAAGGCCGAGGCCTGCTCCCCAGGGGGCCTCTCCAGTTATTTCCAATAAAGGATTTATTGGAATGTTATGGTTGCTGCACATGTGGCGCGCAGTGTGACGCGAGCCAGCGCGCGCAAGGGCGAAATGAACAATTTATCCATTCCTGATGTGGCGGTCATGGAAGAGGGTGGGAATCTGGGAGAAATGGGTTTGGAAGAAGTGTGATGACAGGGGGCGGAGAATGAATGAGTGGATGAATGAAGATATATAAATAGCGTGACAGCTACTCCAAAAGCGTGTCCCGGGGGTGATCATGAATACCTTTTAAAGACAGGCAAACTTCGCAAAGAAAGCCTTGCCTTTGTACTGCGGCCAGTGAAAAGATATTGGTGTGCCAAGAAGTCACCTACTGAACTCTTCCAAAGCTCACCGGTCCAAGGAACACTGCCTCAGATAGGCTGACCTCTGACCCCTTCTGCCAGCTCCACCTCCTCCCTCTGTACGCCCCCTCTGGGGCTTGCCTCTGTGCAGAGCTCTGTTTCTGGTCAGCTAGGGTCGTGTTTTAAAAAGAGAGAAACATCATACATCCTGACCCCCCTCCAAGCGCTGTCCCGCATAGAACGAAGCCTGTGCAAACTTCTCATCGTGCAAACGTAGGTGGTGAAGTAAAGGGAACAGCACACTCAGGTAAAGTGCAAAGTCCCTCAGAGTTTGCACACCTATGACAAGTAGTAAAAATACTCCATGTCCTTACAGCCTCGTGTCCGGTCCTGTAAGACAGGGCCGGAGGCAGCAGGGATTTGCAGAGCACACCCCACTATCTTCTTTGCCCCTGTCCCTTACTGCACAGCAGTACTTTATATAAAATCTCCCTACGCCCTTTCTTTTTGGAGGTTGAGTCCACCCTGGTGGCCCAATCCTATTAGGGTGGGGAGAGGTTGCCTATGAGGAAGCATATCGCATATGTCACCCTCAGGCTGGACTACGGGAACGCACTCTACGTAAGAATCACCGCACACCTCCTACCGAGACTTCCGACAATTGAACTCTGCAGCCAGACTCATCCTCAGCCTTGCACGACCAGGCCACATCACACCCCACCTGAGGCAACTCCACTGCCCCCCATACAGAAGAGATGCCAATTGAAGCTGCTGACCCACGCACACACAACTCTACACAACAAAAGAACCACCTACATTAACCACCACCTGGGGCCCTATCATGTAAAGGGCGCACTTTCTCTGTTTGTGGCTGGTGCACCTTAAGACAGGTGCACTGGTCGCAAACAGGGAAAGTGTGCCCTATTACATGGAATGCACTGGCCCCAGCGCAGCATGGGACTTGCGCTGCCCTGGGGCGGTGCATTCCTGTGAAAACCAGAACGGCTGCTTTAAAGCCGCTCCGTGTTTTCCCAGTGCAGGCGACAGGTAACCTGTCTGCACTTTTAAAGGGCTGAACCTTGCAGGAGGGTGCATTTACTGCACACACCTGCAATGGGATGTCTGGGCTACCCCTTTCAGATGCCTACTCTCAGGGGGTGCACTGTCAGTACGCAGTCTGTGAGCTGCTTTGCCTCTGCACCCCTGTCTGTAATACGAGGCGGGCACAGAGTCAAAGGGATTCCCTAATTTACATGGGCCGCACCCCCATGCAATTGAGGGAAGGGCCCCTGAAGATAGCGCTGTCGTTTTATGTGTGCCATGGCTATCGGTATTACAGAAGGGGGCCGCACAAATGTCTGCAGCGCCTTCTGTAATACCAAAATGCACCGGGCGCCCAAAGCGGGCAATTGCAGTTGCACCCCTGTGGCACCTACTGTAATACAGCCCTTGGACGCCCACCAACCATCCACTCTCCACTACTCTCTTACTTACCGATACTCCCTGCATCTACCGAAGCTGAAGTGGAGGGTGCTCCTGTTGAAAAAGGTACAGGCAGAAGACCTTTTCCGAAGTTGCCCGGCGTTAGCCGCCTCTATACCCACTTAAGTTTACCAAACAAAGAGGCAGGCGCTGGAGACTTGGAAGGCAGGAAACAGAAGTTTTATTCTCTCCGGAGGAGAAACACATCAGTTCGGACAGCAAGTATCGTCACGAGGTGCTCTAACTGCATCTCCGAGGCCTGGCCTCTTATACACAAGTTTATTACTTTATTGCATAAAACACATCTCTGTCAACCCTTTGATGTACGGAAAGACATCCTCAGAATCCCCGCTTCAGGACCGTTCCCACACACATTTACAATTGAAGTCCCCACCCCGGTCACAACGGATGATGATTATCGCGCAGCTGGACATTCCGCCGATTCACGGAATGTGTGAGGTTGATCGGATCTCATGGGGTGGGGGCTTTGATTAGCTCAAGGATCCTTTGATGGGGGGGGGGTGTTTCCTACTGTACAGGAGGAAGGGGGCAATGACAGTACCCGCAGGGCCAGGTGGCGGCTTGGGAACGAGTGAGACAAACGGGCACAAAGGAAAGAGGGGTGTTATCAAGGGATCCGGGACCATGAAAGGGATGGAGGGAAGTGTCGCGCTGGGAACAGGATGGGGTTCCGAGGCAGAGCTGCGTGGAAGAGGGGTTTATGACCCAAGGCATGTGAGAGCGGGGGCTGGCAGCATGCGGGGGGGTGTGCTTGTGAGGGTGAAGAGCCGTGCTAGGGGTCAGCGGCGTGCAGAGTGTGGTTCTGACCACGGCACCTAAAAATGGCGGGTGTGTATGACAAAAAGTGTGGCATTCGGGGGAAAAAGGGCAAGATGACGCAGATAATGTTTACCAAACCGTATTAATTTTCCACAGTCCTCCCTTTAACATTCACAAGACATCTTGCTGGCCTATTTCCCATCCATGTCTACTGTGGCAGTCATAAGTAAAGAAGTAGAAATTCAGGCAAAGAAGCTGAGCATAAACATTACATTTAAAATCTTTCATCTTAGGAGGCGGGCCCATCGTTGAGCTTGTTGCAGGAAAGTCATGGTAATGAAATGTCGAACAAAAATGATCCTGTAGTGATAGCGTTGGGTACATTTCATAGATGCTTATAGTCATTCGGAATGTGAACTGATAGGTTATTACATATGTAAGTTCATTTCATACTTGGTTGGAGCATAATCAATACAATGGTGGCTGGGAGAGAAATGAGACGTAGTAAAAACGATAATCAGGGGTGTCACCGTTCGAAGAGGAGGGGTGTTGCTTTTTCCAGTGTTTTATTGTCGTGGACCATTATCAGTGAGTCCTCAGCATTCTTTGTCGTCTTCTGTTGGCACTGTTGAGCACTCGCGGTGGAGCTATGCGTTCAGCTCTATTCCGGGTTCTGCGTTGCAGGGCATGACCTTTTCTTCGTTTTTCTGATCAAAAAGGTCCTTTTTCGCCCTGAATCCTCACTGTTCTTTCATGGGTACCTTAGACAGGGCACCCAAGTTTCATTTTAGTTTGCAACAAAACCCTAGTCAATCGGACTGCAGTTTTTGCTCTTTTTCGAGTTGATTGTCAAAGAGTTCAGGTGGAAGAAGGGGGTGTGTGGGTAGTCCTTGTGGTAGGTCGGGGGAAGAGGGGATGGAGCAGGGCCAGATCGGGAACAGACCAAGGGGACGGAAAATTTCAGGTAGGTGGGCCCATGACCGGGCTCAGAGGGCGGGGACTTTTCGGCACATGTTGATCATCGAGCAGGGGCATCAGGTCAGCCCTTTCCTTTCATTTTGTCGGAAACAGTGCCTTGTCCTGCGACTCCTTGCTGTTGCAGTCCCGCCTTGGTCGATGTCGCAGGTGTTCCGCGATCTGTAGTCAGGCCGCGTGCTCCCACATCCGGTCTCTCTCTCCTCCGACAGGGGTACCCTTAAATGAGTTTTGAAAAGACAGTCTTTAGAGAATTGGCAGAGGAAGGTAATCACATAAGTCTTTTCTCTCCCAACTCCAAGCAACTGGGGAAACATCCGTTACATTGGGGTTTACGACCAACGTATAAATAATTGATGATAGGTTTGCTGGATTCTCTACAACTTTCCATCGTAACTATTTCTTTGGCATTTGTCAGTATTACATTCATTGTCGTGGTACGAGGTCTGATACCTATTCATTGCATTCGTTTATTACAGTCACGTCAGCTCTACTGGCAGAGACCCACCTTTCTAGTACGAGTCTTACAAAGCTATACCGTTCTTCAGGGCTGTGTATTTTACGAAAAAGTGCAACGTGCTATCACCATGGCCTGATGGATATCTTTCTGAGAAATGAACATGGGCTAAACAATTTTCCATTATATCGATGCATCCTATCTTTCAGCTAAACATTTTACTCTCAACAGGGTTTACTGCAACAATTTCTTCATTTCAATCTAATCTTAACTTTGCAAACATCATTCTAATTTCTACATAGTCTCTTACAACCTGGCTACTTCATAAAAACGGGGGGGGCTTGCGATAACTATTCGACTCATCTTTGGGGTGACCGGAGTTTTATGAAAAACAACTAGGAACATAGCAAACTGGGGTGAGGGACTATCGTCTTGCTTTGAGTCGCAAGGGCGTTATCTAGCAGAAGGCTACAGTTCAGTTGGTAAGCGTTCAGGGACATTTCTTAAATTCTAAATTTTGTAGCTTGTTTATCAGAAAAAAATCATTTCTAGGAACAACGGTTGGCCTGGGTCAGCCGTAAGTCAACCCATCTCTTACGACCAGGGGTGAGCCACATTTTTCAAACTCTCGTCCGGGGCAGCTGATACAAGACTGGGGGCGTTCTGGGAAGACGGGGATGCTTTGATCATTTTTACTGTCTGGACATTGAGACAATTCGGGACAGGGAAGGTCGCGTTACCTGAGGCATTTTTATCATAGAAGCCACTGACATGTAGTTCCCTTATTACGGGTCAGATTAGGGAACCTCAGTCGTCTTACCTGTCCTTTCCTTCTTGGCCAATCTAGATCACATCAATATTTAGCAGAAAGGAGAGGTAGTAACATGGTATCAATGTAATTTTGGTTAAGGCAAATTTGTGCAAATACTTGCGGTATTTGGAGCCAATTGGGTGGTGCACCAGGGATGGTGGTTCGCCAATTAGGTGCCAGTCGTTAGGAAGAGTGGGAGTGTGGAAGAGAGAGAGAGAGAAAAAGAGAGTGAGAGAGAGAGAGAGAGAGAGAGAGAGAAAGAGAGAGAGAGAGAGAGAGAGAGATACGCAACAATAGGCTAAATAGTACACGTGCAACATGGAGAGTGGCCGTGTACTAAGATAGGCCATTCAGCGCGTTACACAACATGAGACATTACAGATCTGTGTTAGAATATAGAAAGCATGCAGTTTGGGACGGACGAGCATTAGGTCTGGTACAGAGGGACATGCATTGAGTAAAAAGCACCATAGTGTTGCGCTTCTCGCACTCTCGGTCCTTTGCCTAGTTAAGTCAATGCTTCAGTCGCACAGAAAACCTTTTCTCATAGTTTCAGACATACGTGACATGGGCTCATTCACGCAACACAGGTTAGGGGTGATCGCGTCTCATCATATCATACAATGATTGGCTCTTTCGTTACAAGAGCAGTGTGTGGGTGTCTTTAGGTGCCACCTTGCTGTGTTCGTCTGCTTCATGTATCAGACATGGCGTGGCTTCGGATCTTCACTATACCCCAGTCGTGATTCCAATGTAACCTGTAGTGGGAGGAAAAGAGGGGAAGGGAGGGGGGACAACATTCGAGCAGATCAAATGTACGGGCACGAAAATTCTTTACTTACCACATACTCGTCTTATCCCCCCCAGGATACAATCCCTGGGGTCTTGGTTTCTGAAGCCAGGGACGCGGGCAGTATGGTAAGGGTGGCAAGCGATAGGTTGTTCATGAGGGAGACGGTCCGAGTGTGGCATTTATAGGTCATGTGTAGGGAAACGTTTAAAAATCAGAGGCGCTTAGTGCGAGGTATCTAGTTTGCAGATGTATCCAGCTATCGGGATCCTTAAATCATTCCCCATGCGGTGATGTCCTAAGGCATATCGGCTCTTCGGCCAACCCTGTTCCTTAGTACTTGTGAGTACCATGCCTTTATAACATTTTATCATTTACACCGTGTCACTTTACCCGTTCTCAGAAGTCGAGGTCCTTCTTCATGCGTTTGTTCCTGGGTCAGTCGCACATTTGGAGGCAACGTAACGTGTCTTAGATTCGATCGTTAATCCAGGGCTGGGTAACCATTTTCTAATAACCTTAAAAAGAGAACAAAACAGATTGCACAGAAAAACCTTCCCGCTGATCCCACATTTACAAAAGTATGCGATACCTGTTCATAGTTTGAAAAACCTTTATTAACATGATTTGATCAGCATGTAAAATATGAGAGTGCAATCGTATTTGGCCGGACATGGTGTTGGTTGAAGCACGTACAGTAGGGGGCTACTTTGCAGCATTAATAAAACATGTAAAAAGGGTTTGTTTTGTCATTTTGCAGGAGAATAAACACGTCTATCAATAGCTGAGGGATCAGGGGGCATTCGTTTCGTAATTGGAAGCATAGTTAGACTAGTTGCAATCAAATTTCCTAGATGCATACCGTGGGCGTGTGTCATAAGCGACGTTATGTATCAGTTACAATAATATCATAATAAATCGTACATTGAAACCAACATTTTAACAGGATCTTTTTACATGTTCGCCAAGTGAACCCTCCCTCCTTTTCGTCAAGTGTACAAAGGATCATATACATATTTCAGAACATCAAGTCTTATTAGCTAAAAACACCACGAGGTGTTCGTGAGTTCCTGTTGACACCGGCGCCATTTTGGGCGAGGCCGGGTTAGTCCGGAAGCAGCATCAGGGACAAAATGTCTCCAACAACCGGCGGTTGGACCAGAGTTCCTTTCGGTAGTTCAAAAAGACTCTTGTGCTAACAGAAGGGGCAGGCAATGTGGACCATCAATCAAGAGAAAAAAAGGGGGGTGGGGAGGGAAGCAAAATTTCCCCTACCGGGTCACGTTGAGGTTCAGCCGGAACTTGCTCGAATTTGTTAGCCCACGATCTTTCTGGATGGTTCAGACTGAAGCTGGCGCTGACACGAGAGCACCACCATCTTGTGGCTACGTCGTTAGTGATCAAAGCAGTTGTTCCCCACCGGAAGCCTGTAGGGGCCGAGGGCTCCTGGGACTCTTGTAGAATCTTCAAGGTCGTGGAGATGCTGTCGGAGGTGGGGACTCGTGCCCAGGGGGGCAAGCGTCCTAGTTACATAGACTTTTTAGGGCGAAAAAACGGAACTGTGCTGTTGGAGCAGGACATTCGGCTTGGGGCGCTAGGGTGCAGCTGTGGTGCCTCCACCAGTACACTTGAGAGCCATCATATCTCTTGTGCTGCGCAAGTATGGTTGCGGGCCATTCTGTGTCCGGTGCTGCGCAAGTAGGGTGGCCAGCCATTCCATGTTCTGTGCTGCGCAAGTAGGGTGGCCAGCCATTCCATGTTCTGTGCTGCGCAAGTAGGGTGGCCGGCCATTCCATGTTCTGTGCTGCGCAAGTAGGGTGGCCGGCCATTCCATGTTCTGGTGGCCAGCCATTCCATGTTCTGTGCTGCGCAAGTAGGGTGGCCGGCCATTCCATGTTCTGTGCTGCGCAAGTAGGGTGGCCGGCCATTCCATGTTCTGTGCTGCGCAAGTAGGGTGGCCGCCCGGCTGGAGGATTTCTGCGCCGGGCCGGGGCTGGGAAACCTCCACCTGGGGAGGCGAGGGAGGCTCGTTCGCGCCGCCTCCCTCTCCCAGCCCACCCTGCACCAATTTTCGGCAGAGGTATTCGTGATGGCCGGACCAGAAGATACGAGGGAGGGGGTCATCTGCATCCGCCCCCTCCCTACTCGTGGCCCGGACCGGGGCGGTGAAAACCAGGAATCCTAACCGCTAGACCATATGGGAGAAGAGGAAGGGACATGCCGGGCCCATGGTGCCTTCTGGGCATCCCACCGGCGACCTCCGTGATTGCTGGCTGTCGGCAGGACCCCGCCCCACACGTGCTGAGTGTTTCACCTTCCGGATGGGCGTGACCGGTGACCTGTTGCATTTTGGGAACTTCCGAGTGGGCGTAATATGTATTGTAGTGCTCCTATTAGTATGGTTTTACTTTACTGGAATTAAATCTTAACTTATATTGACAGAGACTTGGCTTCCTTGAATCTTTTTACTACGAGAACCTCACTGCAGTGGGGATAGGTATTTATGCCTGGGTAATGGGGGGTGGGGTGTCCACAGCAACAGTTTTCCTGAACGGGGGGTTGTCTATGCAGGCCTGTAATTGCTTTTGTCCACAGAGTGGGGGCAGCAGAGAGTAATCAGTCCCATTGCGCTCAAAGTTTGAGTTCATTAATGGAATGTGTACCAATCTGTCCGAAACTACTCTGTGTGTTGTTTCTGTATGTTATCCGAAAGGGTGGCTTTTGTGTTCGAGAATAGTAGCGGTAGTACGGGGTTCGTCACCGGGTAACCTAGAGCTTGACTGGGTTTCCCGTCTTAGCGCTGTTCGATCTATGAGAACTTAAACATGTCGCTGAAATCGGTCTGGCGAAATCTGTGCCATCGGGCGTAATCAAACGTGGTGGTTCTATCCGGCCTGTCTGTATCAGTCTGATTCATCTTTGTCTCACGCTTTTTCCCTTTCTGCCGGCCTGTTATCTCTGTCAGCTCTCTGCTCTTACCTGTGTTCAGTAGAGTCGGGCATTGGGCTTTCCAGTGCCCGGAATATTTACAAAAAGCACATTGATTTTGTCCTAAGTCTGTTCGCCCTGCGCGTAATGTCGGAGGATTACGTTCGGGTCGTCGTGTCTTGGGGTTGTCCTGTCGGTACATCCCTTTACACCGTTCCCTTCCTGTGTTTACTCCTTGGAACCGTGTCGCCGCTATCCCTTCCTTTGGCCTTTCAGATGCTTGGAAGGTTGTCTGTCGCGTTTCTTTACCTACTCTGACCTCGTCTCTTTCTTTTCGTAGCATTGCTTCTTTGCGCCACATACCGAGACTGTCGAGCATAATAGGCGTTGTCTTACTACTACAAACGGCTATTTCTAACGTTTCTATTTTATCAAGGTCGAAGGATCCTATCAGTGGCCACTGTTTCTCTTGATTTACTTTGGTATACTTGTGCCATAGCTTACTATAAGCTATGGTAACTAATCCATATTTTGTGAACATGTCTTTATTAGGGGTGCCTTCCAGCGGAGCTAGATGGTCCACCTCTAATAAACGGTCCGGGTTGAACCAGCTACCAATCAGTGAGGAGAAGATAGACATGACGGATCACAATGGGGTCAAAAGTCAGCACTACCTATCTCATCACTGCGTGCAAAGACTAGACAGAATATTTCTATTCTACGTTGTTTGCAGGCAGTGAATGTCTCAAGAACCAATATCAAAATGTTCGGTCAATCAAAACAATCAGTGGGGAGAATAAGTAGGCCCGCAAAGGTCTGCGTCACCTACCCTTTCACTATCTACAAAGAGGGAATCTGTTCTTTCCTGTTTGTAGACAGAGAATCTCCAGAAAACAATCGGCGAACAGTAGTTCGGGTTCAATCAATTAATCAGTGTGGGAGAGGGAAATCTCCCGAAAAGAATGCACGAACCGTAGTTCGGGTTCAAACAATCAATCAGTGGGGGAGAAAGATAGGCACGACGGCTGCGTTACCTATCCTTCACTGCTTGCAAAGAGAGAGCCGGTTGTTTCTCCGTTTGCAGACAGCAAGCCTCCAAACAAATCAGCAAAGAGTAATACTAGTATTTTCCAAACAATCAAACAATCATTTCGCAATTTGTCGTGTTTACACGACCTTACCCGGACCGCATGGTCAGTTTCTTGTCTTCCAAATCCAGCGCCCGATCGTCCTCTTTTCTTCGTATTCCTTGCGGCACTCCTGATGGTTCCCAGTCAGGACCGTAGATCACTCGAGAGAGGTCTGTTCGGAACCAGTGAAGTTCGGATGATCGGCTGCCAGACGAGGGTCTATTGGACAGGAGCTCTCCCGATCGTTGCAGTCGTTCACTCTGTCGTCAGGACCTCTCCCACTGGATCCACGTGTCGCTGATGGGCCCCACGTTTGGGGCGCCAATTGTTGAAAAAGGTACAGGCAGAAGACCTTTTCCGAAGTTGCCCGGCGTTAGCCGCCTCTATACCCACTTAAGTTTACCAAACAAAGAGGCAGGCGCTGGAGACTTGGAAGGCAGGAAACAGAAGTTTTATTCTCTCCGGAGGAGAAACACATCAGTTCGGACAGCAAGTATCGTCACGAGGTGCTCTAACTGCATCTCCGAGGCCTGGCCTCTTATACACAAGTTTATTACTTTATTGCATAAAACACATCTCTGTCAACCCTTTGATGTACGGAAAGACATCCTCAGAATCCCCGCTTCAGGCCCGTTCCCACACACATTTACAGTTGAAGTCCCCACCCCGGTCACAACGGATGATGATTATCGCGCAGCTGGACATTCCGCCGATTCACGGAATATGTGAGGTTGATCGGATCTCATGGGGTGGGGGCTTTGATTAGCACAAGGATCCTTTGATGGGGGGAGGTGTTTCCTACTGTACAGGAGGAAGGGGGCAATGACAGTACCCGCAGGGCCAGGTGGCGGCTTGGGAACGAGTGAGACAAACGGGCACAAAGGAAAGAGGGGTGTTATCAAGGGATACGGGACCATGAAAGGGATGGAGGGAAGTGTTGCGCTGGGAACAGGATGGGGTTCCGAGGCAGAGCTGCGTGGAAGAGGGGTTTATGACCCAAGGCATGTGAGAGCGGGGGCTGGCAGCATGCGGGGGGTGTGCTTGTGAGGGTGAAGAGCCGTGCTAGGGGTCAGCGGCGTGCAGAGGGTGGTTCTGACCACGGCACCTAAAAATGGCGGTGTGTATGACAAAAAGTGTGGCATTCGGGGGAAAAAGGGCAAGATGACGCAGATAATGTTTACCAAACCGTATTAATTTTCCACACTCCTTCTCCCACATAGCAGCAAAGACCTGCAACAGCCTCCCCTCGCACCTTCGGACCATCACCTCACTTCCGGAATTCCAAATGGCCCTTAAGACCTGGGTGTAAAATAAGCCTAAGGTGACCCCCATGTGCCTGGATATTCTATCGGGTGATTAGCTACAATTTATAAATCCTTATTGATTGATTGATCGATTGACTTGCATCTGATGTCAGGGTATTTACCGATGAGAAAAACAGTAACACACCTGAACAAATACAATATCAACATGTAAATGTAAGTATCTTGTAAAGCGCACTGCTACCCGGAGGCGTCCTGGCACTATAGACCGCTGGGGAACCCATCCTGGCTTTTCCTGTGAGATGTTCCCTCCTGGGTATCTCCAAGGTGAAACCAGGCATCCCCGGCGGGCCGTTGTGGAGATGAGGCAAGCTAATGCCCAGAGTTGCCGAGTGTGATCCCTGGATAGAGTAGGCACCAAGGCGAGAATTATCGAGTCCACTGACCCTGGTTCACGACCCTGCCGTGTCGGGAATTGAACCCTGGTCCCGGGCTGTCCTCTTCTTCCGGGTCTGCCGCCTCTAACCAGTGAGCCACACCACTCCAACATGCAGTCGATGCAGTTGTTTTAACACCTTAAGACTTGACATGTGACAGTAGTAGTGTCACACTGTAAAACTGTGGTCAGCACTGCAATCAGGTGAGGAAGTGGGTAGATAAAATACTTGTGGCTAATCTTAAATAAACTCCCCATTAATAAGTGTGAAAGCCAGTGACGAATGCTTGCGTTGCTATCCTCCTAGGATGCAGATGTCAGCAACGTACTTCATGCCATGATTGTTTCTTGAAACATCTTTGAGTATGAATGAGTCTTACTCTGTGTTTGTAGTTTTGCTCCATGACATTGTTGAAGTGTCATTAATATTCTAGACCAGTCACCAGGACATCACCAGGTATGTGGGGTGAGTGTGTGTGGCGGCCTTTCTCTGCTTTACATCGTTGTCCACCTCAGTTCCATTCTTTGAAGGGGTATGCACTCAGAGATAATTTTGGGCCTAATTGGGTGTAAAGGCAATGGAGTACTCTGTCCGCCAAACAGTCGGTACGCTCACCTCTTCTAACCCTTTCCCCGCGGAGCTAATTCCCCCGCGGTGCTGGAGGGAGGGGGCCGCGTGCGGCGATGCGGTGCTGGTGACGAACTCGTCTCGTCAGGCAGCATGGTAGCGCTGTGCTCATGACGAGCTGTCATGACCACGCCCGTTTAATGGAATGCCCAGCAAGGCAGGGGAATTATCCCTGCGTGGGCGTTCCGCGGCGGTCATGACGAGCTCAGCTCGTCATGAGCACTGCGCCACTGTGCCTCAACAGAGTATGTCAGTCACACACTGAATCAGGCCCAGGGTTCACTCTGCAGCCTTAGCATTGATGCATCACACACTGGCCCCCGACGTGGGCGACATGGGTGCAGGCGACACCGACACGTGTATGGGAGCCTGCAAGCAGCATTTATAGAGACCGACAAGCATCTGAAGCACTCTACGGTGTCAAGCACCATCCGGGCTGTACTTCTGTCACAGTATTTGTGACTGAAGTGGACACCTGCAGAGCTACACCACTCCCACTGCTAAAGAGGAGGTCGAAATAGCTTCTCAATCCACAACAGACTACTACAATGCCAGTCATACATTTCTCTCCTGGATTTAGCTTCTCTATTGTTTCTCCCCACCCTCTTTCTTCTCCTTGTTCTTCTATTCCTCATTTCACCCCACTTTCTCTTCTCTCCATCTCATTCCTGTATCTCTGTGACTGCCTCTCCTTTTCTTACTACCTGCATCTCTTTGGTCTCTCCTGTATGTCTCTATTCACCCGCCATCTCTTCATGCGCTTCTCTAGCTCTCTTGTACGCCTCCATTGGTCCCTCAATCCCCAATCGCTCTTTCTCCGTTCTCTCTTGTATCTCTCTTTCTTTCCCTCGACTGTCTATTCTGCCCTGTATCTCTCTATTCACTCCACCCTTCCTTGTATGTCCTCACTCTCCTCGTCTTATCCCTGACATTTCTACATCGCATCTATCCACTTTACCTGTACCTTCCTATTCTGTTCATTATGTTTTTATTCTTTCTGATATCTCTACATTCTTCCAGGTAATCTCCATATACCCAGATCTAGATGTAGCCTTAAACCCTGTGACAATGGCACCCTATAAAGTAATCCCCAGATAGGTACTTGAAAAAACATATCTGTACCATCAGCCTTTTAAGTAGACTGCAGCGGATGTATGAATGAATGAATGAGGTACTTATAAAGCACGCTGTCACTCAAACTAGAGCATTCCTGCAGTAGGTCAAAATCCCATTTTTCAAACAGACCATTGCAAAGAGAACTGAAGAAGAAGAGGCGAGAGAGGCAACGGACAGAGACCAAACAAATATATTTGATGACCACAAAATGCATTCGGCTCCGGGACCAGGAACGGGTAGGTCTACCACTTCTTCAAACGGGCTTCATTCGTAATGGGTGGAGCGAACCAGGAAGTTGGTTCCAAGCTTTTGATCCCAAGACCATAAATAATTGACCCCCCCATGGATTTAATCCTAAAAGTGTGAGGATTTAACAAGTTGGCTTCAGAAGATACACAAGTCCTCTGAGTCTTATAATTACAAAAGTGATGGAATAGATATTTGGGGCAAGTGGCTCACAAGACCCTAAAATCCAGTACCAAAATTTTGAATAGAATCCTCTTGTGGATAGACAGACAATGCCAATACCAACAAAGTGTATTTGGCGTACAGGTCATGAAAGCACGATACATACAGTGCAGTGCAATTCTCTGTGTGCTTTAGTCCCAGAGCTGTGCTTGGGGTGTTTATGCACAAGTCTGGAGGTCGAATTTTGGACCACCTGAAGCCTATGGAGCAGTTGCTTTGAAATGCCTCCATGATGACTATGACAGTAGAAAAGCCTCAAAGTTATGAGCGTAAACACAACAGCTTTCCTTGCAGCTAGTGGAAGGAAATCAGAGAATGTTTTTAGAGATTTCATCAGACAGAAGCATGTGGCAGCTACTGACAGTAAATGTGGACCAAAGGACACAGCATTGACAAATTTACCTCCTACATTTTTTGGAACTTTGACTGGAGGTGGAGGAGCGGGCATGGAGCTAGGCCTGGGCATGAAATTTTCCCACTCCACGCTCCTCCTAGCACTCCGAGGGGCTGAGTTTTTCCATCGCTCGCCACCGATAACTTATCGAGAGCGGGCAAGGAAAATCTTACTCCAGACCACCGCTCAGCGAGATTTCTCAACATGGACGGTCACGGATGGCCGCTTCCATTCATGTTGAGAAACCTTCCATTCACGATGAGGAAGCTGGCGCTAGAGTAGAACATCTACTCGAGCAGCAGAAAGAAGCAGCGTGCTCTTGTGCTGTGCATGGTGCAGTTTGTTCTGATTTTCCAGTGTGGGACAAACACCCGGTGCTAAATATCAGCGCGGATGGTGCGGCCTAACGCAATCTGCTGCTTGTGGAACTCTGCGTAGCGTGTCAGAGTTTTTTTGCTCACTCCGCCCAGGCCTACATGGAACTTTGTCGGGATGTCTGCGTCGCCATCCCTCTGGCCACAGTACCACTGCTCTGTTGCACCATTGATAGCCCCTCCCCTCTCTCTGCACTTCAGGTTAATTTGGAACAGGAGCTACGCCCAACCCAACTGGCACTCTCTGTAATGGGCAAAGCCATCCGCCACTTCTTGTCTCAATCCAATGTTTAGTGACGCTCCCGCCCACTCAGGTTTGGTGGCTTCACAGATGTAGGTTGTGTCCGAACAGTACGTGTTCTCGAAGGGCTCATCTGTAGCCAGCAGACTTTGGAGCCCAAAGCTCCAGTTGCCTTCAGCGCCAGCCCCTCTCAGTTCTAGTCCTGCTCTTGTGAGCCGGCTGTTCTTTCTGTGACGTCTTGATGAACCACATGACAAACCCACGTAAACCTCTTGCCCCAGTGCTATCCCTGTCACTCTGGACTTTAATCTGCTCTATGCTAGGTTGCCTGAGCTTTTGACGACTGCCATGTCTTCTAGGCCAGGGAAATAGCTGCTGTGTGCTACAGTGATTGACAGATTACACATTTTAACTACTTGTTAACTGAATGCACCCTTCCACCACTAAGATAAACTAATGACCTGATATACCACCTTGATTTGTCTAGTTTTAAATTGGTGATCTAAGTAGTCAGTTAAACAAAACTTTATTTGGTTTGTTACAACCATAAAAGTACAATTGACCTCTTATCCTGATAATGCAAATAAAACATAACACAGCGGTATCAAAAACCGTTATTACACATCAAAATACATATAGTTTAACTTCCTTTTTAAAATCGGAGTATTATAGCATCCAAATTATTAAAATAACTTAATTCATACATATACATCAGATCTTTCACATGCAGCAAGTAATACTATAATCCCTTAATAGATCCACCTTTATGTGATACTAGGGAAGAGCATTTTTAGTGCTTACTCTGTGCATTTGAGGAACACCTTAACTTTTTTCATATATATCCCCAGAGCACAGGCTATATCTAAATTCCCCATTTCCACCAAAAGTTTAACAGCTTGCATCCTGTTCATAATCTTATAATTTTAAAAAATCGAACGTAAAAACTAATTACGTATATCTAAAAACATCATACAATCTAATAAAATGTGTAAGATATCGCAGGCGGTACCAAATGTACAAGTGCATTTACCATTGCATCCTATCATAAGGTTTCGAACCCCGTTATTCGCATAACATGGGTTTATCCCGATTCGCATTTTTAAAACTTCCTGCCTTAAACTGTAACTTGGTAGCCGGTCGACATAAGGGAAATGTTGATCAATCTAAGTAGAAGAACCTATGCAGTTCTGGAACGGTGTGTGCTTCTGTCCAATGGTGAAGGACGAAATCCTGAAGGGGTGAATGATTGGTTAATATTGCATGATTTTAGGTAGGTTTTTTTCAGCTCTGTCCTAGTGAAACTGGTGATACAACATTTCTCAAAGAGTGTTCTTTTGTTGACTTCTAACAGTGTGCTCACCAGCAGATGATGTATGTACTAATACGACTAATTCAGATAACCTCCCTTAAATAGGCCTGTAGAAGGCTTCCATTGAGATGCAGGTCTGTAGAGGCCTGAGAAGTCTTTCAATTCTACCCCCTCTTGTTGATTTGTGAATTCAGATCTTGCTTAGGGCCATGCTCCTTACGTCACTGGGGGACACAGGGCTGATATGCAGCTTTGATAAGCATCTGATGCAGGTCAAGAGACACTAAGTTGCAGTGTTTTCTAAAGAAACTGTCAATGCACTTGCTTTGAAACCACAAAGGCCTAAAGTGGAGCCCACAAACCCACCTCAACCTGACAGAAAAGCCCACATAATATATGGTAAGCTAAATGGACACAAAATAGGGGGCGACAAGGGAAACAAAGAACTTTCTGGACTTTGCAGTTGTGATTACTTTTTAGTTTACTCGTTCTTAAAAAACTTTAACTAACAGGGACATGTTTTGTGTACTTCTGTACTTAATTGTGGCTAAGTTCACGCCAAGGTGCTGCCCCAGGCAGGTAGACACCCCAGGTGGCAGGGTGTTCAGTGCCATGGTAGCACCTCTGCTATACATTGAAGTTAATTGTGTATGATACTATATCCCTAACAGTTGTAAATATTAGAACTGCAATTATTGATGGCATAGCCACCATTTGTATTTGCCCTGAAGGAATCAAATGCAAAGAAAAACTAAATTTTGAGAAAGAATCGTAAGAAGAACATATTGGATGTGAGGGACAGGTGCTTGCAAAGAGGGTAGAGCCGGAGGAGGTTGGGTAAAGTAAACGCCTCCTGGTGGCAAGAGCAAGGGCAGTACAGAGGATCTAAACATTTTTTATTTCATTAAATAATTAGAAAGTCTGGGTGAGCACAGGAAGCAAAGGGCATACGGAATGAGAGGGCAGAAGCAGCACAGTAGAGACAGCAAAAATACATGTGCAATACCTCGGAGGCCTGAATATAAAACAGAAACAAGCAACAAACAACAAGCACTGGGCAAGCCAGCAGGTCTGACTTGTATTTTCAATTACAAGCCAAACCCATTGGCTTTGACAATACATAAAACGCACATTAACATGCAACATAAATTAAATTGATTCTGAGAAGTTTATATCGATCATGCAAATAGATATTGAGTTCATAGGCATGGAGGTAAATGTCCCTTTTATATGATGAACAAAAATAAATGCTTATTAAATACAACACCGTGTAGATTATCGATATGAACTGATATTAAGAGGTGTGCATGTTTTCATTCACTCAAATTCAGTTCTGTACTTTTTGATATACTGCTTAGGGTGCCAAAAATATCATCCAACTGAACTTTATATATTATTAACATGCAAGAAACTTGGAGACAAACGTAAAATAAAAGATTCAGAAAGGTAGTGTATTGATCTGAAATGGTAATATTACTTATAACTGAAAGTGCCTCGTCATTGGTGAGTTGGTGTGCGGTATTTTGGATGGGTGAGTGGGTGAATGCAAGAATGAGGCAGTGGGTGGATGAGAAGAAGCAAGGTTGCAAGAACTGAGCGACCCAGTGATTGATCTGTCTACCAGCACCCAGCTTGATCGGCCCATTGATTGGTCTGGCTACCAGCACATAGCTTGAACGGCTTAGTCATTGGTCTGGCTACCAGAAAACTGCTTGAGCAGACTAGTGATTGGTCTGACTACCAGCACACAGCTTGAGCACCCAAGTGATTGGTCCGTCTACCAGCACTCAGCTTGATCGGCCGATTGATTGGTCTGGCTACCAGCACATAGCTTGAACGGCTTAGTCATTGGTCTGGCTACCAGAAAACTGCTTGAGCAGACTAGTGATTGGTCTGGCTACCAGCACACAGCTTGAGCAGCCAAGTGATTGGTCTGGCTACCAGAACATAGCTTGAGCGGCCAAGTGATTGGTCTGGCTACCAGCACATAGCTTGAGCGGCTTAGTCATTGGTCTGGCTACCAGAAAACTGCTTGAGCAGACTAGTGATTGGTCTTGCTACCTGCACATAGCTTGAGCAGCTTAGTCATTGGTCTGGCTACCAGAAAACTGCTTGAGCAGACTAGTGATTGGACTTGCTACCAGCACACAGTTGACAAGCGCAGTGATTGGTGTGGCTACCAACACACAGCTTGACCGGCCCAGTGATTGGTCTGGCTACCAGCACACAGCTTGAGCGGACCAGTAATTGGTCTGGCTACCAGCACACAGCTTTAATGAAGATGGGGTCGTGCTACAGAAATGGTGTATACATAGACACGCACATTCGTACATACATACATCAATGAATGAATCAATCAGTAGATTTGTAGAGCGTTTCTTGTCACCCGTGACGGTATCCAAGTGCTACATACATGCAATAGCAATAAATCAAACAGGTAACATGCTGCTACTGAAGTGTTATTAGCAGCAGGGAATGAAATCATTTCTCCAAATAGAACTTCCATACGCTTGCTTGCAAAAGAATTGAAGAAACATTTACCTTGTCCTCAGAATCGACTGTGTAACCAAAACCAGCCCTGCTCCCTTCCACTCCTCACTCTGTCCCTCTCTTTCCAACCATGCTCTTTTCCTCCTCTCTGTCTCTCTCACTCCATACATGCTTAGTTGGAAACAATCACACTTCATTAGTCTCCACAGTAGTCTCCGGGACTTCACAGGAAGTGACACGTGACCAGTGCTTAATTTACAAAAAAATACGTTTCAGGGCCCTGGTCAGGAGGTCACTACAGCTTGTACTATTCATTGTTAGTGTTTCCAATGACACTACCAACACAACTACTAACCAGTACACGCCTACAATGTGACCATTCATACTATTCCTACCCCAAGGCTATAAGAATGGCACGGGTGGCAGGTATCAGTCATTGTTCAAGTATATTCAATTAATAAACAGCTGATGTGCTTATATCCAATTGGCAGACAGCACCACTATGTGGCTTATTGTCATAAGGGCCGGTGCTGACATTTAAATGCCGGTGGTAAGCACCAGAAACCACCTGCTCAAATTAAGCACTGCATATGACTGGCTTAAACAATGTCTGACGACCATGACATACCACATTTAGCTCTCAATCAATCAATCAGGATTTGTAGAGCGCACTACTGACCCGTGAGGGACTCAAGGTGCTGCGGGAGGGGGTGGGCAGCTCCGTTGGGGTCATTACAAAAGCCAGGTCTTGAGGTCCCTCCTGAATTGGTGCAGCGTCGGGCTCCATTGGAGGTGGAGAGGGAGTTTGTTCCAGGACTTGGTACTGATGGCACGTGATTGCTCCCACCTAAGCAAGTATAGAGTGCCTCAGGGCTTTAAGTGGGCCAGGTCCCTCCGGGTCTCAGACCCGGCAATAATTAAGAAAGGACATTGAAACGGCGGACCCTCAATTTATGCCCTCAACCCACACAGACAAATTGTTGAACAAAGAATGTAAAAAATGTTTAGGTAATCCATGCCAATGAATTGGTTCCTGTTTATATTTCACGTTTTACTTAATATTGCATTCCCTAATAGTGGTAGCTCTATCCAGGATGTTGTGGTTTTTTATTTGCATTTAACATGTTACACTTATATAGTCAGGGCCAGCTTTTGGCATTGACGAGCAGGGTGCAGGCCAGGGTGCTAACACTCTGAGAGGCACCCAGCGTTGGGTGCATTAAGGTGATGCAGACAGAAGCGCCCGCTCATCTTGCACCCGTCCGTGTGTCCCTGCGTGCTCGTTTGTCTGTCAGATTTGCCATTTAAAGTAGTGTTTCATGATGATACCATAGGTGATTTTGTTCACACCCCATTACTCCCCTTCCATGCCCTTCCTCTACCTTCTCACCCCTGCTGACACACACCAACAACACCCCCAAAAGCTTGGGGCAGCCAAGCTATGGGCGATTGAGGTGAGCCCGGGAAGCTCTAGAGAGGTTTGTGTTCAGGGGCCATTCACTGCTCAGCAAGGGACTGACCAGTGAACACAAAAGGGGCCCTCTGACGCCTCATTGTAGTCAGTAGCATCAGTAAGGGCCCCAAGGGGCCACACTTGTCTCCGCCCATGGTGCTATCTTAGCAAGGGCCGACTCTTTGTATGGTGCATACTTTCACCTGAGTCGCCACCAGGTGTTTAGAACGACTGGAACTGTGGAGAGGAGTCTGAAGGCAGCATGAGTGTCTCATAGGGCCTGTCAGTGAATCCACAAGGTGGTCAAAGTACAGGCACATCCAATCGATGGCCTCTCTGCAGAGCACACAAAATAATAGTCACCTATTCCAGTTACAACTGTGATTCTGTGCAAATGTGTGTCAAGTAGGTACACAGGTGTCAAAATATTGACAAGGCGAAAATAAATGAAAATGCAGTGCTTACAGGTGAGTGGGTGTGTTGTGTGTTTGGGGGTGGTGAGGCGCAGGGGATGTGAGGAAGTGCATTCAGGAGACAGTGAAAAGAGGGCGCTGAAGAGGAAAGAGATGCGGAGTAAGATAGCAGATGGAGGTGATGTGGAGAGGAAAAGGGCGCACATGTCTAACCCAGAGTGAACCTAGCAGGAGTGATTGAGACACTAAAAAACACTACCCCTTTTGTTTAATAAAAATTTCTAAAAAGTTAACTTACCTTTGCCTGCCCGTCACGGTCTGCGTCATCTCTCTACAACAGGAAGCAGCCGCAGGCACCCTCCCTCCCTCCTCTCCCCTAAGCCAATCACAACGCTGCAATGGCAGTGTTGTTATCCAGCTGGGACGCTGACCCCACAGGCGTCTATGGGGAGACCATTTACTCTATGTAGGCTGCATGCAGCCTACATAGAGAAAATGCAGAATGCGTATTACTGGTTTGGTTGGCCCTGATAACATAGGCCACACTCTTTTTAGAGACCTCACATTTTTTCATCCAACTAAAAACTATGGGAGTGCCGCCCCTAAAATAGCAACAAAAATAACAAATCAAAGTGAACCCTTTCATATCTTATCAGAAGTGCGCAAGTGTCTGCACCCTGCTCACAGCCGGACAGCTGAATGGTGGTCAGCAGACGCCCTGTTGTGATTGGAAAGATGTCCCTTGTGAATCTTGCCAACCACGAATGCACCCAGACTTCTTCCTCCCTTGGCCACATTAGTCCACTTCCAAAATGCAGCAGTGAGCAATAGTGCTATTATCATAACATAAAGTGAGAAACCCCAACAAGAAAAAGCTGCAACCATGTCTTCAGTTCCTGCAGTACTCACTTGTGGAGAGCTCACCCAGAGGAAGAGAAAAGGATCCTCCTGTATCGCTCTTCAGGGGCAGACTGAAGTCGCCGCTCTTTAGAGTTCATGTTGATATCTTTTTTTCTCAGGCTTTGGTAGCGACGTTATTGGTGTAGACGAAATAATTGTATCTTATATGCGTATATTACAGCTCAAGGGTTGACACTGTCCATCTCTTGTAGCAATGTCCTCAAGCAAGGGCTCAAATATGTTTACATTTTTAATAAAAGACATATTTAATAAATTCTTAATACCATTACCATCTTGGAAGGGTAGGGGATATCTTCAGCCAATCTGAATTCTTAGCTAGAATGCCTTAAATGTTGGCACTAATAAGCGAAATAGTGGTATCGGGTGTCTGTGTGTGAGAGGAGAGTGTGTGTGTTTGGGTGGGTGAGTGAGTGCGGTGGGTGTGTTAGTGTGTGGGTGAGTGTGAGTGTGTGTGTATGTGTATGTGTCTCTCTCTGTGTGTGTTTGTGTGGGTGAGTGTGTGTTGAAGGAATGCATGTGTGTGTGTGTGGGGGGTGTATGTGTGTGTCTGGGTGGGTGAGTGCGGGTGGGTGTGTTAGTGTGTGGGTGAGTGTGTGGGTGAGTGTGTGTGGGTGTGTATGGGTGTGTTAGTGTGTGTTTGGGTGGGTGAGTGTGGGTGTGTGTGTAGGAATGTGTGTGTGTGATTGGGCGGATGTGTGAGTGTGTGTATGTAGGTGGGTATATGTGGGTGTTTGTGTGAAGGAATGATGTGTGTGTGTATGTTTTAAGTGAGTTTGGGTGGATGTGTGTGTAGGTGGGTAGGTGTGAATGTGTCAATCAACTAATCAGGAGCTTTTTAAGTGCGCTAGTACTCACCCATGAGGTTCTCAAAGCGCTGGGGGTGGGGAGCAGCACTGGTCAGTCATAGAGCCAGGTCTTGAGGGTCTTCCTGAAGATGTGCAGGGTGGGTGGCGTCTGTTTATTGATGGGAGTTGGTTCCAGGTCTTGGCTGCAATGTAGGAGAAGGTTCTTCCACCTGTTCTTGCTCTGCAGATGCGCTGGGGTTTGGTGAAAGCGAGGTTGGCAGATCGGAGGTTCCTCTTGGGTACGTGGAAGGAGATTCTGTCATTGAGGTAATGGGGTCTGGTGTTGTGGAGGCATTTGTAGGTGTGGGTGAGTATCTTGAATGTTACTCTCTTCTCAACGGGGAGCTAGTTGAGGTTATGTAGGTGTTGGGTGATCAGCTCGATGTGTGTGAGAGTGTGTTTGTTTGGGTGGGTCAGTGTGGATGGGTGTGTGAGTGTGTGTGTATGCGTGAGTGTGTGTGTGTGATTGAGTGTATGCATCTTTTTGTTCCAAGATTTTAGAAGCTTTATATAAGGTTCACAAAAATCAAGCACTGAATGAACCTATTTTCAGGAGGTCTTGAGATGAGGTCATATTCTATGACAACATCCGGCAGCGGCTCGAGGCTCTTTCGGCAGAGGCATTCCCTGTCCAGCAGCATTTGCCTAGTTGATGTGACATCCTGGAGAAGATGACTTTGGCTCACAATACCTGTGTTTGTGCGAACTCCACAGGCAATAAGTGGGGATACAAGTGGTTCAAGCGCCAAGGTCTAAAGACTCTGCCAAACAAATGATATTTTGTGCCAAAAACCTGATGTAGATGCAACGCAAAAGGCAATTTGCATATTGTAGCCAGCGGTAGAAGTGGGCGGGGATGGAAGGGCACGGCTTGCCCCTACTTCTAAAAAAATTCCAGCCCGTTCCCCTACTTCTTTCTTTGAAAAAAGCATCCCGGGACGGAGCGAATAGTCCTACTAAAAAAACGATAACTTTTTTTTCAGCTTCCAGGGGCTGCTCGCACTTCTCTGTTGAACTCCAGAGGCTGCAGCAGCCCCTCCCTGAGCTAGCACAGACCGAGGGCAGGCCCATTGTCATTCCGATTGAGGCTGATTATCCCCTTTGGAATGACAATGCGCCCGCCCGCTGCCTGCCTTTAGCATATGCCAGTGAGATCTGCATGAGGTGTCTCTGGTATCTGGGTGCAGGCCATGGCTCGTTGTGCAACAAATATACGAGATCGGTACGCAAATGTGTAGTCAAAACTTTAAAACAAACCTGCTGGGGTGTGAGAGGTGCGCTGTGGGCAGTGTATTCTGACGCCGACGACGCGGAGGAGGCGAGGAAAAGCATTACATTCGATCAGGGCTTTAAGTGGGCCGGGGCTCAAGGGGTCTGAGCACCGGCAGTTTTTTTAAGGGGGGCTCGTAACGGGTCTCTATTGGGCTCTGTTTTGAGCCCTGGCACAGGCTGCCCGTTTTTTTTCCGAACTGCAGTGACAGCAGTTTGCTGTCACTTCAGTCCATAAAAAAGTGCCAGCCCTATAGAGACCCGTTTCGAGACCGCAGGCACGTTCATGTGCGCTGCCCACACTGCTCACTTCTCACTAGGGGAGAAGTTATGACATGACATCATACGAGATGAGCGTTATGGTGGAAGGGAAATCCTTAAAGAGTCATTTTCTTTCTGGATTTCCCTTCTCTTTCTAAAACGCAAGAGCAGCAACATTGTGGTAGGGTCACCAGGGCTTTAATTAGAAGCTTTATCAATATTATACGTAACAAGCATTAGATGAAGCTTATTTATCTTATGCAACTAATAACCATTGACAAAGCCAATAGTCCTTACTTGTTGTAGGTATGATGTTACTTGTTGTATCACATATCTGGATGCAATGGCAGAAACACCAAAATACAAGTCGGCGGCACACTATGCTAAGCACAGATTTTTAGTGTGTTTTAAAGCCACGCCCCTAATTGCACTGGCCACGCCCCTTTGAGAGACCCCCCAGTTTTTTCATCCCACTTAAAGCCCTGATTGTAGCACTAACCATCTATGATGTAGATGTAGGCCAACAGAGCATCATAAAGACCGTGTTTTATGGTGATCTAATTTTGCCATGTAGTTAACCCTCCGGGCTCGTGCTTGCATTCCAGCCTGCTGACAATTCCTTCATGTCTCCGGTTTTTGTTGTGTGACGTAAGGAGGTGGAACATGAACGAGCCTTTCTATTGGACACAGACATGCTTCCCATGCGACGTCATCTCAGTGCTCTTATCCTTATCCAAACATTCATGCTTTATGACTTCCCTCCCACCCACGCTGGCGAGAGAGTAGTTAGGCTTTAAATAATGTCTCCATGAAAATATAATCAGGATTGCTGTGACAGGGGATGTAATGTGCTCTTACAGCAGGAAGCTCGTTGAAAGCAACCACTGCACTTCCTTCTTGCAGGCGAAGCATAACTGAACCCTGGGCCAAGTGAGTCAATGATGTTTGGAAAAGGATCTGGGAGTTATTATCTTTAATGGAACATTAAACCTGGGAGCCAGCCTGTGGTGGAACCGTAGTGATGAACTTGGCAGCAAACGGCGTGCGGTCCACATGGCCAGAGGCAGCCGCCATTTTGTCGGTTTCTTCCTTAGCTGTAATTTTTTTTTAACCTTGGGTTTTTATTGAGTTTTCTCAGACATAGTCATTAGTGCAATGGTTATGGCGATAGCAGTGATGTTCGGTTGATGTGTCACCATATCACATTGGTGATATCCCTGTTTTTTGTGCACACCTTTGGTGCTTGAACAAGCAAGCTCCCACAGTAAAGGTAGTTATCCAAGTTTATTAAAGTGTCATCATTAAATTCATGATGTGGAATATCTTTTTTTCATGCTTTACATATCATACATTTTGAAACTGTCACCCAAACCCCTACCACACTATTTTAGATGCCGGCCACTTCCCTGAACACACTTCACTGACCCTACCCGCATGCTGCGTTAACTATACCTTTAAAAACACGACCCCATACGTAGCGCTATATCTTCTATTTGCCCACAGAGCTCCCGGATGAAGGGTACACCACCCGAAATGCATTGGAGCAGTTTCAAAATGTATGATATGTAAAGCATGAAAAAAAGATATTCCACATCATGAATTTAATGATGACACTTTAATAAACTTGGATAACTACCTTTACTGTGGGAGCTTGCTTGTTCAAGCACCAAAGGTGTGCACAAAATACAGGGATGTCACCAATGTGATATGGTGACACATCAACCGAACTTATCATAGACGTGTGCCGGACGGACACGCCACCTGTTTGAAGCACCCAACCTTTTAACTCGGAGTCCAAATTACAAACAAATAGCTGTGCGCCCCCCACATACACTTTTGATAGCAGTGATGTAACATTGGGGAGAAGGGAAGCAGCACAGACAACTGACACCAGGTTTGTGTGGAACAGGCCACTTTATTGAAACAGGTACACACCACAAACAACATAGGCCTTTGCCTTACAAAACTACAACCTCACTAAACAGAGATAATCACCTCTGATATGTACCCCCACACCTAAAATATCCTTCACCTCCACAACAGCTTAACACCATCAATGCTCATGACGAGCTGAGCTCGTCATGAGGCACGGCTCTCCGGTGCTCATGACGAGCTCAGCTCGTCATGAGTCGTGGAACGCTGACACGCGGGGATAATTCCCCTGCTGTGCTGAGCCTTCCACGGGAACGGGTGCACCTGTGACGAGCTCAGCTCGTCATGAGCACTGTAGCGTTGTGCCTCATGACGAGCTGAGGGGTCACTGCCAGGGTTAAGACTCTCTCTGTAGTGTTAAAGGTAAAGACCTCTAGAGTTTTCCCACACAGTAGGAGAGCATCCTTCCACCCCATCTTGTTTTCTTTATTCTGGGAACGGGTATCATTTTAGTTGAGGTTGGTTTTAAATGCCTGCTGGGGGTATACCAAGTGAACACTTTTTGAAAGTATACTGGACCTGTCTGTTGAACCACTTTGTGGAACATACACAGTGCCTTAAAAATGATGCTCCTCCTGACAAATAGCCAATGCAGGCTTTTTCTTTAAAAGAGTTTTACATAGCGCAAACTAGACATGAGACTTCGGGTATCAGAGCGCTTTACATGAGCACCAGTTTTGTTACAGACAGACACATTCATTTTTGTTAGGCACTGGAAGATTACGTGATTTGCCCAGAATCACAGGATGTCGAGTGTCATTGCCAAGATTCGAACCCAGCTCCCCAGCTTCGAGGTCGACAGCTCTAACCACCAGGCTACATCCTCTCCTTGAAATGATGCGGAGTAGGTGCAAACAATGAGATTTTAAGAGCATTTTAATCTGCTGCATTTTGTAAAGATTTCCGTTTTTTCCCCTGTTGCCTCGGTGCCCTCAGGTGTAGTGTGTTACAGTAATCAATCTTGGAGGTGACAAGTGCCACCATCACTGTCTTTTGTTGGTCCTGGGGGAGAAATGGGAAAATCTTCTTAAGAACCCTGAGCAGAAAGAAACCAGAAGAGGTGATTTGATGTATTTGCTCAGAGAATCCAAGTTTAGTGTCGAAGATAACACACAGATTTCTAGCTGTTTGCATCAGGACTGGGAGCGGCGCCAAGATCACCTGGCTACCAAGATGAGTTCCAGAAGTTGGTGTTTTTCCCAAAGAGCAGGACTTCGTTTTTTCCCAAGTTCAGTTTCAGGCAGTTCCTTCACATCCAATCAGAGATATGGGTCATGCAGCTGCGGAAACTGTTTGCTTCCTTTGTGATGCTGGCTGATATAGACACCACAATCTGCACATCGTTGGCATAGGAGAACACTGCAAGACCATAACTTCGCATGAGATTGATCAAAGGGTTAACGTAGATGTTATGGCAGCCCACAGTGGAGGGACAAAGGGGCGGAACTCACCTCACCCATCTCTACTCGCTGTTGCCTAAACTCTAGAAACAATCTCAGCAAAGCCAGAGCAGAATCCTGAACGCCCAGCTGTTGAATCCTGTTTACGAGGATCGAATGATAGACCACATCAAAGGCCGCAGAGAGATCTAATAGAATCAATGCCACTTTGCCTCCCTTATCAATCGCCATCTTCAGATCTCCTGATGCAGCTAGCATCACTGAATCTGTACAGTGGTTGGCTCTGAAACCAAACCAGAAGCTGGTTCATATGTCATTCATTGGCTTTTTAAATTTTTTTTTTTTTTACATAGTTTTATATAGCGCAAACTTGACCGGAATCGGGTATCAGAGCGTTTTACATAGCACCAGTTGCATTACATGAGGACACATTAATTTTTTTGTTAGGCACGGGTAGATTAAGTGATGTGCTCAGAATAACAGGATGTTCAGGGTCATTGCAGAGACTCGAACCCGGTTCCCCAGATTCGAGGTCGGCCGGCCTAGCCATTAGACCAACTCCTTGCAGGAAGAGGGAGGCGAGATATGGGCCTATAGTTCTTTACATCTTTAGGGTCCAACAAGGGTTTATTCATCAAAGGCAGAATGGAGGCCTTCTTCCATAGGCCGAGGAACTGTCCTACTTTCAATATTTTATCTAATAGTTCTGTGAGTGGACCTGCGACTGCGCTAGAGATTGTATGGAAGCCCTGTGGAAGGCAAGGGTCTGAGAGTGCTCCGGATTAAATGGACTGACTTAGGTTGATCAGCTTTTCTTCTGTTAAAGGGTTGAACCTTTCCAATGTATGAATGTCTGGACACTTGTGGCTATTTGATGGGCCCCGTTTGTCTGTCAGGGTTAAGTCCCCTCCGAGATCCCATGTCGTCTGAGTAAGATTAAAGTCTTTAAAAATCAGGTTAACTTTGGTCTGGAAAAATTCTGCCAGCTTGTTACAAAAGGATTAATAGGGGTTAAGGCCCACATGCATCAAAGCAAAAACCGGTCGCAAACGGGCAGATTCTGAAAATTTGCCCCTGTGCGACCGGTATTTTTGCATTTGGGATGCATCATCCCAAATGCAAAAATCGCAATTTAAGCAATCTCTAAATTGCGATTACTTAAATTGCCATTGCATTTAAGGAATCGCAAATTGAGATTCCTTAAATGCAATGCATTGAAGTAAAAAAACTAGCGATTTCGCTAATAGTGGGCGCTAATTACCATGAAGTTGAACTTGCAAAAACTTTGACAAATGCACTAAAGTGCATTTTTCAAAGTTCCATTTTACACACAAACATGCCCTTAGGGCATGTGTGTGTGCAAGATATACCCATATGCAGATTTCAAGGGTGCATCAGGGTGTCCTTTTGACACCCTGGCACCCTTGAAATTGCAATCTCAATTTGCGATTCTCTAATTGAGAATTGCAAATTGAGATTGTCTTCCCATTCATTCCTAAGGGCCTTTAGGCCCATAGGAATGAATGGGATAGGTATTCCTTAATTGCGAGTCGCAATTTGCGAGTCGCAATTAAGGAATTTTAAGAAATCACAATTTTTTAAGCAAGTTCTTCATGCATAGCATTTTGTTATTCCTTATTAGCGAATCCTTATTTTTCACTAATATGGAATCGCAAATGGCATTGTTGATGCCTGTGCCAGTAAAAGTGTTATGATTGCTCCAGTTTGACAAGGACTTCACAATTTTAAATGATTCCCTAGTGGAGTCTTTTGCTGAGCTAATTTTGTTCCGCAAAGTACTCCGACTTTGATTAGCCCCTTAAACTCTGCCAGTAATTCTTTATATTTAAGCTTTTCCTGTTGGCCGTACTTCTTTCTCCACCTATTCTCTTGGGATATACATTAATTTGGAGCTTTTTTAGTTCTTGAGTGTACCCAGGGGGCTGTAGGTTTTTTCCTGAAACACTTTACCAAATTTTCTGCCACCTGCCTGAGGATAGCTGAGTCCAGCCAGTGTGTATAATTGGATGCTGCCATGTCCACATTTTTGTCTAAAAGTGCGTTTGAGTTCGAAAATTATTCCTCAGCTCTACCACATGAATCTTTTTCCAGGGTCGCATCATAAAGGATCTAAATGTATTAGTGGACCTATGATCCGACCAAACTACGGGTCGGGCCTTGTTTATTCTTAGATTCTGATTGTTTGTAAATACTCCATCTATTATATGGATTGCTATGTGAGTAGGTTCCTCTAATAATTGCTGTAGGTCAAATCAGGTGATTCGAGTCCTGGTTATTTGTAAGTTCTAAATTAGAATTAAAATCACCCCTGGTCGTGAAACTAGGATGTTCAGCACATGATTCCATGACGTCATGGATCTATTGGATGAATTTTCCTCTGGGGCCTGGTTGTCTATGTATCAATTATCCCCGAAACGCATATGTATTACTCAGTTTCAAGTTGAAACTGAGTGCCTCAGACTCGAGGTGGAAAACGAGATGAAAGTTTGCTTTGATTGAATTAATGTATACAATATTCAATCTTTCAACATTATAACCCATAGGGATTGCAGTTTTGAAATTAGGGTCAGTGTGACTATCCACCCAAGTTTCTGTTAAAAATATCATATCAGGTCTTTGTGTGCGCCATAAAGTCAGCAAACTCATATTTATGTTTAATGATAGATCTTGTGTTAAGCACTATACAGGAGTACTCCCACCATAGAGCCTGCCTCTCTGTTGGCTCTGCTTTGTTTACATTGTAGGCTGTAGGGCCATGCAGGATGTGGGGGCCTCTGTTAAATACAAAGTTGCACCTTTGACATTTGAAATCTTCATGGTTCATGTCCCTGTTATGTGTCTGACAGAGATTCCCTTGTACCTCCTTCCCCATGACCTTTAGTTTTCCCAACATTGTATTTTGCAGTTTCTGTATTGAAAGTTTTTTCTCATCTGGAAAACGGGCTTCCATGGCCACTGAGTCAATCTCAATACCCAGAAAAGACAAGACCGTGCTGGGTCCCACCATCTTCTCCTGGGCCAACGGCACCCCTAAGTCTCCCATGAGCTCCTGGAAGCTTACAAGCAGTTGCTGACACTCTTCAGAACTGGGGTTTCCTACAAAATTTGTCCAGGTAATGTGTCATATGGTCGTGCCTCGTGTACCAAGTAAAAAGTCACTGCAGAAACATGCTGAAGCATTCAAATAAAGCACACAAAATGAAGCAACTCATTGGAAGCGCGTTGTTCACATACAATCTGCCCTCAAATGTAATGCCTACATCTAAAAGTCGGCAGGGTGTACTGCCAACAAGTCAAAGGCTAACTTGATGTTGCTCTTTGCCGTAAGTGGCCCACCCCACTCATTCCACTAAAGCCAGGGCCACATCCACTGATGAATATGTCACCAAAACCTGTTCCGCTGGTATGAAATCATTGACTGACTGTCCCTCAGGCCAGGAAAGGTGTTGAATTAGCCTAAACTGTCGCTGCTGATTTTTGGGAACTACAATGAGGTGCTCCAGAGGCCAGCCTTCGAAGGGGCCCACCATCCTACCCTCCTGAATCTCTTTGAGTAATTTATCCCTCACAACTTGTGCATGCTCGCTCGCTGACTTCAAGTTACCTGCCCATCGGTGCACACTTGGGCCATAGTAACCTAATCTAAAACCTTCTGTGAAACCTTGTAGTGGTAGCCTCGCAGCATCCTTCCTGTCAGATTGTGAGAGCCACATTTTCAGTCTATCTAACTTAATGGCCATACATGACTTTTCCTCTAGGTCCCTGTCCACCCCTACCTGCTCTGTAGCCTGTCCACATTACTGCCATGTTGAGACCCCTTGCTGCCTCCCGGGCCCCCTGCACCTGTCCTTAACTTGGTGAATAAGTAGAAGACTCACTTGCCAGAATCTGTTGACCAGTGGGTGTCTGCCCGCACATTTGAGACATTCATATTGGAACTTACAAAATTCCCTTGTGCAGAGTCCTTTATTGTAGACCCAACAAGCTCCACTCTGGCACCCCATCCTTTACCCGAAACCCCCACCTCTCGCCAGGTGGGGCGCCCCTCCAAGAACCTAAACACGATCGGTAATCCACTAGCGGTAAAAACTATCTTACCAAATTTTGGTGGGCCCATAGTGTGTTGCCATAAGTCAGGGTCCAGTACCCCCATTGATCATCTGCAGCTATTGCACGTATGGACTTGGAATTCTTCGCCATACTGGGCCCAGGCATAACCACCATAATTTAGCTGTGCCTTTCTGATAACATCCATGTACTTAAAGAGTTCTGTAGGTATAAATAGAAGAGAGGGGCTCGTAATAACCCGTAGGGAAATGGAGCACCAATATACTGAAAAGTAAAACAAGAGGTTTTTCCCTATGGGAGATATTATTTCCTGCTCCTAAATCAGGACTCAAGCTCACAAACACAATCCACTACATTCATTTATCTTGCATCTTGTTGAATGGGAGAACACTTACCAGAAAGGAACGCAAACAATCTATTAAAAAAGTATACAATTTATTATAAATAAAAATACATAGATATCAATGAATAGTCAATTAAAAAACATGAAATACACAAATAAAACCACCTAATGTGGGTGTGGAGAAAATTTATCGAAAAAGACACTGCTATCTATCTTAATTATGTCATTTCGGGCCCTCGTTTGGCAACAAAAGGGGAATAATATTCCTTTAGACCAGATTGTTTGTTGGCAACGCGAATATGACTTGGCAAAGTTGCGTCGACGCGTTTCGGAAGCTTGAAATGATAATTGCTTCCTTCCTCAGGACAGTCACTATATCTTTTCTCCACAGAGTTGTATAATACCGTTGTATTTATATTTCCATAAGAAATCTACAGAATATGTAGTATTTCTGTGGTAATCGCCTCTAATGGTCACAGGCTCCCACAGTCCTCAGTATATAGGAGGACGCTTTTCTCTCTACTCAAATCTGGATAGACACTTATTTAATTGCGAATTTCTCGTCACATTCCTTGCGTGATTCACGAAAGGGCGTAATTCTTTTAATGCCTCCTAGCGAATCTTAGTGTAGTTTTAATACGAAGGGTTACGAGTCAGATTTGAGAGACGGGGTCCTTTTGCGCAGCCGGGTAGTATCATGCACGTGGCTTTTGTATGCACACGGCTGTCTTTCCCGGAGCTGCTTGCGTGGTGTCACTTACTCTGTTGATTTTAACCCAGGATCTGCTTCCACTTAGCGCACAGCCGATCAAAGCGCTGTGACGCTCCTCACCAGCCCCAGCGGCCGCCATCAGACGAGGCGTGCACGCTGACCACGCCCACTTAGGCCACGCCCCCCGATCGTTCTACAAAAGCGCTGATCACTAGCGCTGCTGTATACATCTTGACCCAGTTCCTGAGGCGGAAGCCGGGAGCTGGAGGTACTATTGTTTGGCAATCACTTGTGAAAAATCCTTTTTAAAACAAAGATTACTTTTATTAATTGCGTGGTGTCACTTACTCTGTTGATTTTAACCCAGGATCTGCTTCCACTTAGCGCACAGCCGATCAAAGCGCTGTGACGCTCCTCACCAGCCCCAGCGGCCGCCATCAGACGAGGCGTGCACGCTGACCACGCCCACTTAGGCCACGCCCCCCGATCGTTCTACAAAAGCGCTGATCACTAGCGCTGCTGTATACATCTTGACCCAGTTCCTGAGGCGGAAGCCGGGAGCTGGAGGTACTATTGTTTGGCAATCACTTGTGAAAAATCCTTTTTAAAACAAAGATTACTTTTATTAATTGCGTGGTGTCACTTACTCTGTTGATTTTAACCCAGGATCTGCTTCCACTTAGCGCACAGCCGATCAAAGCGCTGTGACGCTCCTCACCAGCCCCAGCGGCCGCCATCAGACGAGGCGTGCACGCTGACCACGCCCACTTAGGCCACGCCCCCCCGATCGCTCTACAAAAGCGCTGATCACTAGCGCTGCTGTATACATCTTGACCCAGTTCCTGAGGCGGAAGCCGGGAGCTGGAGGTACTATTGTTTGGCAATCACTTGTGAAAAATCCTTTTTAAAACAAAGATTACTTTTATTAATTGCGTGGTGTCACTTACTCTGTTGATTTTAACCCAGGATCTGCTTCCACTTAGCGCACAGCCGATCAAAGCGCTGTGACGCTGACCACGCCCACTTAGGCCACACCCCCCCTCTCGTTAAACATGTGCATTTACAGGAAGCGCAGCGGGAGCGCCGTTTGCGCGCCGAAGGCGTGCCTAAGGCAAGCCCATCTGCGCCCGTCCGCGACCAGCCGGGGCCCGGGGCCACAAATCCTGGCTCTCATGACACCCAGAGCAGGACCTACAGCTCGGCGGCCTTATACAGTATAAGTAGGACTGCCACTCCTCAGTGCTCCCACATCTTTGCCCCGTTAAAGCTACCCGCCCGATGTTCAGGGTGCAAACACTCATTCCGCAAATCCCCGTCGGCTGCAGCACAAACGTACCGTATGTACGTGCTAAACTGCCGCTCCTTACCTAAACACAGCACACAGATTGCCATACTGCTCGAGGAGCATAAGCCAGACGCGGTTTTCCTGACAGAAACGTGGCTTACTGCTCACTCTGAGCCAGACGTACTTCAAGCCTTACCCGTAGGCTATCACATCCTTAGAGTGGATAGACCGGTAGGGAGAGGCGGAGGTCTGGCGATCATTCTGAAGAACCAGTACCGATGTCGTACCACAGCAGAGACTATCCCTGAATGTGAGAGCATAGCATTCTGCATAGAGTTCAACGCTAACAACACTTTTTCTGGTACCCTGATCTACCGCCCCCCTGATCCTGTAAAAGTGTTCCACAGGTCCCTTCCAGAGATCATAGCGGAAAGAATTCTTTCTGCCGCTAACTACATGATTTTAGGAGACCTTAATCTCCACTTTAATTCCCCCTCAGATCACATTGCTCAGGAACTACTAGATGATCTGGAAGCCCTCCAACTGTCCCAACTGGTTGCTGCCCCGACCCATGAAAAGGGCAATTTACTTGACCCCATATTCAGCAACTGCCTGGATCTAACTGTTGATCAACCCACCCCCCTCCCATGGTCGGACCATTTTCTGGTCCCATTCACCTGGGTCAAACACAAAACCCCCCAGCTACCTCCCCAAGTCACTTCCAGGAGGAACTGGTCTAAACTCCCATTGAAGTCCTGGCTGCATAACCTAGACTCCACTCGCCCTTCACTCTGCCTAGACCCCAATGTGGCTAACACCTACTACGAAAATTGGATCACCCATTCGCTAGACTCGATCCTCCCGGTTCGTAAATCCTCCTCGAACAGACTACAGAAATCTGCCCCTTGGTTCTCTGACTCTCTAAGACAACTAAAATGCCTCTGCAGGCAACGAGAGCGAGCCTGGCGTTTAGACTTCCTCCCAGATAAAAAGGCTTCCTACAAAGAGGCAATCAAAGCCTACAAAGAAGGGATCAGAACAGCCCAGGCAACCTACTATTCTGAGAAAATACTAGAAGCAAAATCTAAACCCAAAGAAATTTTTCAGATTATAAAGCACTGTTCCATTGCCAATACAGCACCCCCACCCAACAAAACCCAGGATCAATGCAACGAGCTTGCGGATTTTTTCCACAACAAAGTCACAAAAATCTACTCCACCTTTCCCACCTCAGCCACAACTCCGGATGTGATTAACTCACCCCCCCCTAAATCACCTCGGCACCCAGACCAGCCTTCCCTTGAGCACTTCCCTCCTCTGGACCTTGACACTTTAACCAAGGTGGCACGACAAGTTAAATCCGGCTCCCCCCGTGATCCCGCTCCTCCAGAAGTCCTGATGCAGGCAAGCAAAGCCACTCTGCCTGTCATCTTGGATCTTCTAAATACCTCTATATCCGCTTGCTCAGTCCCCACAGCTTGGAAGCAGGCCATGGTACGGGCGTTGTTGAAGAAACCCAGCCTAGACCCAGACGACCATTCCAGCTACCGCCCCATTTCACTTCTCTCTTGGGCCAGCAAGGTGTTAGAGAAGTACATAAACGCGCAGCTGGTCCAGTTCCTGGAGGACCACTCTCTATTACATACATCCCAGACAGGCTTCAGACCAAAGCATGGCATGGAAACTGCCCTGTTAGCTGTCACCGAAGAAACTAAAAGGATACTGGACCAAGGAGGATCAGTGGCAGTGATCCTCCTTGATCTAAGTGCCGCCTTCGATACGGTCAGCTATACCATCTTGCTGGACCGTCTCCATAACATCGGAGTTTCAGGTGGCGCTTTAAGGTGGTTTGATTCCTTTCTGTCTGGGAGGTCGTTTCAGATCTTCAACGAAGAGACGGTGTCCTCAAGTAAACCCCTGAGCTGCGGAGTACCACAGGGCTCCTCCCTGAGCCCTGTATTGTTCAACGTATACATGAGGCCGCTGGCGGGTGTTGTCGAACCATATGGCATTAAAATCGTGTCATATGCCGACGACACCCAGCTTGTGGTCTCGTTGGCCACGAAGAACAACAGGCATTCCGCAGCCGACCTCCTAAAATGCCTAGTGGACGTCAAGGGATGGATGACCAACTCCTCCCTAAAACTAAACGGTGAAAAGACGGAGCTCATGCTCTTAGGCCCTACTTCCCCCGTGCCCTTCACCTTCCTGTGGCCCAGTGCTCTAGCCCCCCCCCCACCCCTAAGGACAGTGTCAAAAGCTTGGGAGTGTGGCTGGACAACAAACTCTCCTTCTCCACTCAGGCCAAAAAACTGTCCGCCACTTGTTTTGGCCTACTGAGAATCTTGAGGAAGGTTCTCCCGCTACTCCCCCTAGAGGCCAAAAAGGTGGCGGTGCAAGGTCTCATCCAGTCTCGCCTGGACTCGAACAATGCCCTATACGTGGGGGCACCGGAGATGACCCTCCGAAAATTGCAGGTCGTTCAAAACTGTGCAGCTCGCACCTTGCTGGAAATCTCGCGCACTCACTCAGCCAGACCTGCTCTAAAAAGTCTCCACTGGCTGCCAGTGAGGCACAGAGTGACTTTTAAGGCGCTGTGCTTGGCACACCGCGCCTTCTGGAAAACAGCCCCAGCCATCAACACCGACCTTATCACCCCTTACCAACCTAACAGGAACCTTCGGTCGACGGAGGCGTTCCTCGCTGTTGTTCCCAGAGTGAAGCGAGCCAGGGCTGGGGGTAGGCTGTTCTCTTTGAACACCGCAAAGCTCTGGAATGCTCTCCCCATCTCACTCCGGTCCAACCCAGACCTCCTCTCATTCCGTAAAAATCTAAAGACACTACTGTTTGCCAAATCCGATACCCCCTAGCTCCCCTCCAGTCACTTCCTGCTTCTACTCAGCGCTTGGACGCTTTCGGGCAGCAACCGCGCTTAACAAGTACTTTTTACAATTACAATTACAATTACAATAGACAGTTTGTTAAGGTCTTTGATCTTAGCTAGGCCAAGACAGGTTGTTTGGTGAATTGTGTCATTTAAAAACAGCATTTGTTCTGGGATCATGCAGGCTCGAAATAATGCTTCTAGGCCTTGTACCTGCCAATCTTTTGTACCCCAGATTGTTTTTTTTCAATGTTATTTTTCCAATAATCAAAACCAAATGTCATAATTTTTTCATAAAATGCTTCTGAATATATCAATTTAGTATTTGTCAGCATTGTTTTCAATCCTGTTTTATCTAACAGTTTATAATAAAACGTTTCTGCATCACTGGTGCTAAACCCTGAGAAGTACTTGAATTTCTCAAAGAATGTTTTAGAACTGCTTTTAGGTAGTGTAGCACAATGTTCCCATTGGTTATATTTAAAAACATTTCTAGGTTGTGCAGATTTATGTAAGTAATGGTCTCCATAATGTGAGAAGCAATACATATTTTCATAATTAGACGAACCTTGTAAATAATCATGTTCTGTGAATTTAGCTGACATCACTAAATCAGACATCATATTATTAATACTTTCAAAATCCCAATCATTAGAGAATGTACTAGGTTTTACAAAGTCACTTAATGAAACCTTGAAGTGATGAGGATACTTTAGGATTTCGACCGGACCATATATTTCATAGTCAGTTTTGTCCCATACTGCCCCCCTCCCCGGGTATTGGAATGGCTGTGACATTTACTGTTGACAGTTCTCTTTTCTTCATGTGGGATGATCTGTGTGGTTTGAGGACTAAGTTGATGTTCTGACTTGCTGTGTCCATTGTATTATATTTTCCCGCAATGAATTTTCCCAAACAAAGTACCATGATGAGCCAAAGCAGGAGGAAAAATACACCTAGTCCAAACCAGAACTCTAACCATGGAGAGATAAGGTAAATTTCCTTGAGTTGATGAAAGAGTTCTGTTGCTTTTTCTTTAAAAGGCTTTTTTGTTTCTGGCATCACTTCGGGGTTGCTTTGATCCTCAGAAAAGTTATTAAAGTTGATGAAGTAGCCAGAGGCAGTTCTGTCAATTGTTGGGATTGTTCTTTCAATTTGTCTTTCGGTAGCACATTCTGATGCCACATCATTGTAGACTGGTGTTTCTTGACGAACTGTTTCAATCTGTGTCTCAAGAGGCACGAGTTCCATGGCATTATTGCATAGTCCCTCTCTGTGCACTGCAGGCTTATCGAATGTGATTAGTCTTTCAGTTTGAACCTCTTGAATTGTTGCAAGTTTGGATATTCTGTTGTTTCTCGGGAGTCCACTGGGCCTACTGTTGATTATAGGCCACATGCTTGTGGTTTTACCAGGTCGATTGATACAACTTTGTTCTCCTTTTTACCAGCAAGGGGCGGTAGTACTACTGATCTTGTTCCGTTGATTGCTAAGACAGGTACTGCTTTTCTGTAAGAAGGCCCAAATTCCTTCTTCACTGCTATTTTTTCTCTGACTAGATCCCCAATCTTTGGAATCCAGACAGGCCTTGCTGGGGCTGGTGGTGCCTCGTCAGTGGTAGTTGGCTGTTGCTTTAACTTTATGTTGCTTAAGGATTTTCTTGTTTCATTCAAGTCCTGTAAAACAGCCAAACTATCTTTGATGTCAAAGTCTGTTTTCTTATCTTCTACCACTGATACCTGACTATCTAAGTCCTGAATTCGCATTCTAGTTCCGAACAATAGTTCTTATGGGCTGAAACCTTTTAGAGAATTTCTTGGCAAATTGTTAAGACTTAACTGGACACTTATTAAATGTTTGACCCACCCAGCACCTGAACCTAATACCTTCGCTGTTATAGATTGCTTTATGTCCCGGTTTTTTCTTTCTACCACACTGTTCCCTTCGGGGTGTGACGGACAAGAATACCGCAAGCCAACGCCCATGCTGGCCATGGCCTCCTTATAAGCTCGAGAGCTGAAAGCAGGACTCTGGTCAGAATGGAACATGGCAATTGCGTATGTGCCGATAAAGACTCGCAGACCTTTTATAACCGTTCTGGCGTCAGCCGAGCGCTGGGGCCACATTTTTTTTTAAGTGTGTTTAGCCTTAATGATTAATAGGACGCTGGCTGGCAAGTAAACAGCATTACACTGTTTCTATTGGTAGCCGGGCAACAGACTGGACCAGTTCACTACTGCGATCCCTGTCACAGTCGGGACAGTTCTTTACGTATATTTGATGTTGCACGCTCATTCCTGGCCACCAGTATACTGATTGTAATTCAGTCAGAGAGTCCTTGATCTTTTTGTGCCTAGGACCCAATCCCATGTGTGCGTCTGCAATTAAAAATATTCTCCTGTTCATGTTTGTAATTACCCTATCTCCCACTCCAGGGACTCGAGCAAAAGGAACGGAGTTTGCATCAATTACGTATGCATAATTGAGTGGATAGTTCACGGGTAGTGCTGCACAGTCGCCATTTACGGACGTTTTGACTGCCAGCATGGGTTCCCCGTCTATGTATTTTTCTGAATGCTTTTTTGTGGCTACGGAAGCCGGTTTAGTTGCTTCCGCTGTGGCTGTATTAGCCAATGAATTCCATGTAACGTGAACGCCATCACGTTGGTGACTCAGAGTGTGTATCACGTGAGTCTTTTGTAGTTCTTTCTGTAAAAGAGCTACCTGTTTCCAAAGGATTTTATGCTTTATTGTGGCACCTGTGTCATCTTTGTAATCATTTTGAATCCAGCTCTGCAACTTATTATTGTAAGAGTTGACGCAAAAATGCGAACCGCACACGATTAGTGTCGGGAATTCACGTTCTGCATTTTCAAGCGCCATCTTTAAAGATCTGATTTCAGCTCTCTGAGCCGAACAGTTTCTAACTGATTCCGTTTTTGTTATTTTCGGTCTGAATTTACCTCACAGCCAACGACCTTTAACAATCGCACAGGCTGCATCGTAGGATTTGTTCTCTACGTTGAAATGCTGTACAAATCTATCTGTATAGATTATACAGGTGTATTGTGGGAGAGGCAGAAGTTCGATTGGCAGAGGATATTCTTCTTCATAAGTCAAATCATTCCGTTTTTCGAGTTGCGGGGCGAAATAGTATTTCACATCTCCTGCTCCAAGAGAATCTACACACTGTATCCATTTCGGATCCAGTGACACTGTAGGCAGGTTTACTGGGCTGAATAGCGCCTCGAAGGCGGATTCCGCTGTGAGGATATTAATCCTTTAACCATGTGCTAGTTATCGTTCATTCGCTAATGCAGTTTCTACTGCTTTCACAGTATTTTCTGTTGGACTGAATGTTTTTTCTGCTTGTGTGTACAAGTGAGATTTAATTGCAATTGGTACCTTTTCTCCCTCATTAGAGGTCAGGTACGTAAATCCGCATCTTCCTGGGATGACTCGGATTACAAGATTGCGTGTGTTGTCACGTGTATCTAATTTTGTTTTTGCTAACATGTCTGTTTGCAGTGATCTCAAAATTTCTGTGTGTTTTTGAGTCCAAGTGATTGGTTTAAAATCAGGTTTAATTAGTTCAGAGAGAGGTTTAACCCTCTCCGCATAATTTAGAATGTAAGTTCTTCCGAAATTCAGAAAACCTAGAATCGATTGTAAATTCTTCAGCGTTTTTGGAGCTTGGAGTACAGCGCACTTCTCTAAGAAGTTGTCCGCTAGGCTTTTTCCTTCACTTGACAATTCGTATCCTAAAAATATTACTGTCAGATGGGCAATTCGAGACTTTTTAAAGTTGAATTTGTAACCATATGCTGCGAACCCAAGTATAATGGTGTTCACTCTTTTCAAGTGAGTCTCCAAGTCGTCATCTGTGAGATAGATATCATCTACGTAAGATAATGCCTCATCATCATACATTTGTAGTAACTCTGTTACTCTGGCTGAGAATAGTCCTGGGCTGTTCTTGAATCCCTGTGGGAGCCTACAGAAATTTTCTGTGACCACATTACTTAGAAAACGGTCAAGTATCTGCTTTCTGGTGCAATGTTTTGACAAAAGAAACCATTAGATATGTCTAATGTCGTTTTATATTTTTTCCTAACTATGTTATTCATTAGTGCAGCACTATGCGAATTTTGTACTGCAAATGTTTTTCAACATGCGTTAAGGTGTCTGTAATCCAAAACTAGACGATATGAATTGTCTGGCTTGGAGACAGGAAACAAAGGATTGTTCATTTGAGAGGTGCATGTTTCAATCACCCCCTGGTATTCAAGTTGATCTAAAATCTCCCTGACCTATTTTTTAGCTTCTTGCTTAATGAGATACTGCCTTTGGGCAGTCGGTTGACTTTTTAACTGGATTTTGTGAGGAGGAGAGTCCTCATCCCATCCTACATGATTTTTATATAATGCTGGTGCCTGGGCTACTGCCCATTTCCTTGCATAAGTATATTTTTTGTGAATCGGAATGTGATTCGAAAAGGCAGGCATAATCATTTCTTCGCCACGAGGGCACTCCCTGACAAACTCTGGGGGCCAATCTTTTTCTGCTAACAGAATATCATAGCCTTTTGAGAGTTTATCCCAAAATAGACCCTTTTTTTTCCTAGTCTTATCACCCTCTATACGCAGTGTTATTTCGTATATCTTATGGGGCTCACTAAGTCTGGTGTCGGCAGTTTCTACTTGAATGTATTCATTCGTGTCCACTGTCTCCAGATGACTCATCAGGATCTTGCGAGCTATGGTGATTTCTGCTGCACTGTCTAGCATCGTCTGTGCCCACTCCCCGCTTTTCAACTGTGTCCTCAGTATTCTCGGCATGTTCGATTACTCTAATACTGGCTACCTTCTTTCTTGGAAATTGAGATTTTTTACTTTGAGCAGGTTCCTTGTCTTTGGACTTGGTGTGCTCTCCTGGGTCTAACCGTTCTCTTCCTTCCGATTTCTGCGAAAAAGATCGAGAGGGACGTGTATCAATACTTTGATATCTATCAGGCTTCTTCAAATTATCCCTATTTCTAAGGTTGTATCTTTTCTCAGAGGGCTCCCTCTGGGGAGACTGGTGTTCTCGAGTCGGAGTTCTATCCCTCCGTCGAGGAGACCTTCCTCTGGACTGGAAAACTTTTTCCTTGGGAGTGGATTGTTTATTTCCATCCCTGCTCTTTTTAGGAGTGTTTGAATTATTTTTAATAAATAATTTTACAAACTCTCTATATGCCTTTGTTAATTCTCTTATTTTAACTAAGAGTTCTTCACTTGACATTTTATCAATGTCCGGATGTGGTGGGTAGCAGGCTAGAACCGGCCACGTTGCTCCTGGTCTACCTAGTGGACCGAGCCTGATAATATGATCATTATGTTTTAGGGCGCCTTTAAACCAGAGCAGGTGCTCTTGGAATTTTAATGGGATTTCAATCTCCTCGAAAGGAGCGTACTCTTCCGGTGGATCCCCTATTTTGTAATAGTGGAACTCGTGTGTTGCGGTGTTTGCCGCTGGAAATTTTATTCATGAATAGAATACCTCTATCTGCCGATATCCGTGTGCCTCTATCACGAAGACGACTGTGCCACCTTGTGTGGTCAGTCCATTTTCTATAAGTTTTGACGTTATAGATTTTCTTAAATGTGCCGGGATGATTATTGCACCCGGTTCAGTAGTTTCATCGGGACCCTGCCGAGTCGCATTTACTGCGGGTGCAGCGGTTCCGTTTTCTCCTGGCATTGTATAAATGCAGGTTTTGCAGAGCAGGTCTCCAAGGAGACAAAGATTAGGTGCACAATATTTTGGAACACTGTATCCTTCAACGTTGAATAAACCAGAGCTTTACATAGGAATCTCTTCCTACTAAGGTCGGGCGGATTTTAACCTTTCACCCACTCCAGGCGTCTATTGGAGTATTTACGGTAGAAAGGGGTCTGTGTGAAAAATGCACAACTGAGTTACTCTAATGTCTTGCGTTAGTTTTATCGCCTTACCAAACGTTGGTGCGCCATGTAGTGTAGTTCCTATTTTCCCAATAGGCCCTGCGCATTGGAATAACATAAACAGTAGTATGGACGTAGAAGTGCGGATCTTCCAGGTCTCCACTGACTATCCTAAACTTAATTGGGTTTGTTACAACTAGCTCAGAGGTCACTGGAAACTTTCTTGACTGAATAGGAAGTGATCAGCTTCCCTGGTACAGACAAGAAGGGATTCAGTTTTCCAACAACCGCATAAACATGACAACTTTGCTCCTTAGAATGAGTCAATCTCTAGAGTCGTGTGAAACAATAGACAGTTATTTTACTCAATCAGTTGTGCAGATTACTTTCACCAATATGCAGAGAATAGAGAGACGGACGTTTTCAATAAAAAGTATTATTTATTGAACAGTCTTTCTTCTCGTGCAAGAGAAATGAATTGCCACAATTGCAAGACTAGTTATTATAAAAAGTGCGTACAGTAAAATGAGGATTCCGAAATAATACTGTAAAAGCATTGATATGGTTTCTTAGCCATACAATGGTTTAAAATGAATAAAACATATATACATTCATATATACATTAGGCTAATGTACTCAACTGGTGCTTCTAACTACCGCTACCCCAGTGTACCTGACCTAAGCCTAATACTTGGAAGGGAGTAAGTAGCAGTTTAAGTTAAGTTGGTCTTGCCAAGGTTTGCTTCAAGAATTCTCTCTAAGGGTTTAGTCAACACCATACCTCTGAAATAGAATGTTGGAGGATCTTATATCTCCTTCCAGGACTCGATATCCCAGTCACTCGCAAGAGTAGGCTGGAAACGCCGGAGCTGGATTTTCTCGGCAGGAGAAAAGACAGCGTCTCTCTCAGCGCGTCGAGGAGGAGGAGGGGCAGCGTCCGTGGGCAGCTTGCATCTGCTGGGCTTTGCAGGGGACAGCTGTTCTGCTCCTATGTTCACCACACCATCGCTATCATCGATGTCGTTGAGACAGCAGCAGCGACAGTAGTAACATCAGTAGTAACATCAGCGTTTGCTTAAGGCAACGTTGGTAATATTTATACCTGAAAGGTGCCTGGTTTGACGTAAGTTTTTGTACATAAGACGTCAATAAAGATGTCACTAGGAAGTGATCGTCTCTCAGTGCTCATTAGAGTTCTATTACTAATCAAAACATAGCAAGCGGGGCTTTCCCAGGTTGCTGAGTTTTATCTTGTTGAAGAACTCGGAGTGTAATCTAGGAATCTTAGATGGTGTCTTCTGCTGTGTCATTTGTTCTAATGAGCTGCAGAGGAAACTGCAGAGGAAGAGATTCTGAAATGTGTCTCTGATCGTGTGAGGCCAGAGACGAGTTTCTGAATATTGCATTTGATCGTTTATGCCAATATAGGGATATGAATGGATTATAGCCGTATAGGGGCATAAGATCACAGTATTGATCAGGGTCCTAGATTAGAACGCGACAAAATTTACTATTCTGACTCCAGTCTTTGCAAGAGTAGGGAAAGCATTGGACTCAGGAGGGGTAAAAATTCCTATTCCCACTCCAGTCGGTGCAACAGTAGGCAAAGCGTTGGATTCAGGAGGGGTAAAAATTACTATTACCACCAATAAGTGCAACAGAAGGAAAAGAGTTGGATTACTGAGGGGTAAAATGTACTATTCCACTCCAGTCTGTGCAACAGTAGGAAAAGCGTTGGACTCTGGAGGGGGAACATTGACTAATCCCACTCCACTCTGTGCAACGGTAGGGAAAGTGTTGGACTCAGGAGGGGTAAAATTTACTATTCCTTCTCCAGTCCCTGCACAGTAGAGAGAGAGAGAGAGAGAGAGAGAGTAGTTCACTTCAAAGTACATTTTAACAACTATTAAATAACGAAAATATAAATATTGAAATAAAAAATGATGTCTACATTTAAAAAAATTAAACAAAAATACATATTTATCATAATGTTTATTAAAAATTCTAAATTCAAAAAAATAATACTAATGTGATTAAAATACCACAATATATACTCACAATCATAACAACCAACAATTGAAATTCAAAAGCATGACACACTTAACAGATAACATAATAAATAACAAAATTCTCAATAAATAAATAAATGTTTTAAATGTATTATTACTTAAATAGCTTACCACCCTCTACCTCTACAAACAACACATACCTAAAATTTCACTTAACAAATATGACAATTTACATAATTATCAATTAAATAATTATTAACAAATTAAATTAAATTATCAATAAATTATGTCTCAATTGACTTCCCAACCTGTAGCCCTAAAAAACCCAACAAACCACACCTAAAATATATCTTAAAAATGATACCAATTACACAATTTACATAATTCATTTTCAGTTAAACAATTAATAATATTTGACTAATAAGAAATCAATTATATTTAAGTTACTAATCACCCTTTACCCCTACAAACCCAAAAACCCACACCTGATTTATAACTTAAAACATATCTTATACCCTTTACTTAATTAATTATCAATTAAACTAATAATGATTAGCTAATGATTAATTAATCATATTTAATTAAGTTCCCAACTTTTACCCGTACAAACCCAACTACTGGCACCTGATATATAATAAACAAATTACACAATCTACATAATTAATGATCAATTAAATGATTATTAATAATGAACATTCATTATTATAATGAATTACTTTCCCACCCTTTAACCCTACAAACCCCACAACCTGCACCAAAAGAAATATATAAAATATGCAATTAATTAAAATATTTACATAAATATCAGTTAAAAAATGTACAATAAATCCAAAATAATTATTAACTAATTATAATTAAATTACTACCCACCGTGTACCCCTACAAACCTCTCAACCCGCACCTAAAACATAACTTAAAAAAATACATTAATTACACAATTTACATATTTAATTATCAATGAATTAATTAATAATGGTTTAAAAAGTATTTTTCAATTATTATAAGTACATCACTTCTCACAGTGTACTGCTCCAAACCCCACAACCCACTACAACACTAAAAATTACAGTAAACAATTAATTACATTTAAAAACAAAAAAATTAAAAACTGTATTAAAAAAACATTAACAAGAATTCTAATTTTCCTCACTCGCCCATACTGCCTTGACCCCCATAGGCGCCTTGTCAAGCCATGTGTCCTTGCCCCATTCATTTTTTTCAGACCTTTGGCCTGCAGTGTGCTGAGCTCTTTCTCCTGCCCCCAGTCTAATGTATCATCCCGTCCTTCAACAACTGATCATACGCATACCTAAAATTGACCTCCAAGGCTACTTCCCCAGCCTCAGCTCTCCTGCTTGAGTTTATATCCTCTCTACACTCTTGCACCTTCCCCCTCCCAACATGCTGGACCGATGCAAGCAAGGCTCCTTGTTCCCAAAACACTCAATGCTCCTAACCTCTCTCTCCCTCTGCGCGAGGTGGCCTGCAGGACAGCAGCAGCCAGCCCCACTCACACTTTGTAACAGCGAGGGCTCTCCTGAGCTTAGGGAGGGCCGACCGCTTCACACACTTGAGTGCAGCAGGACGCGCTGGGTGCAGCAACACATCACCAGTGCTGCCTCTTTATACCGCCTACCCGGGGTTGCTCTACTCCGCTTCCATTCCTTACCATATTGCTGCTCTTGGGGTCGGCGTGGTGTTGAACAGTCTATCACCGTGGCCACGACCCCATTTGCGGCCTTTCTTGAGGGTTGTCCACTACGCTGCTGGACCCCATCGACCAACGAGTCCAGGAGCATGGCCTCAGCCAGTAGGCTCATCGCTTGCTCCACTTTCCCAAAATTTCCCTGGGGCAGACCTCCCTGTGGTCGGCTGACCCAAATCCCTCATGCACAGGAAGCACATGCATCATAAACACTGGAAACATATGCAACACAGGCAAATGCATGGCATAGTTACAGAAAGGGAGAGAAAATTAGGTTGGGGTGAGCAACAAAAGAGCACATGACTAACTCACAAGGGCGGCTAGTCTCTCACAGCATACACATGGGCATCCGTCATTGTTGTAGAAGAGATTGTACTAGTATAGCACTTTTATTGCAGGTAAGTGACAGAATTTTTGGGAGGCAGAAGAAAGAGGTAGAGGGAGGAAAAAATGGGTCAGGCTTATAGCGGTGGACTGGCGGTAATGTAATAGGCGAGGCATCTACGATGGTCAACAGGCCAAGAGTGCTGATCAAGGAATCAGGATCTGCATTGGTGGGGCAAATGATTGGCCGAGTGGGGGGTTCAGAGGCAGTCACCCTACATTTGAAAGTCTTGAGCAGAGTATCCCATTGAAGTGAGATTGGGTACTTCCAGAGACCCCTCAGTTCTTCTGACTGCAGGGTTGTACCCTCCACCATTGCCCAGATCTCCAACGATCTGGCCCAGACAAGTGGTTTCAGGCACGTGTGATCCCTCACTTAGCTAAGAGAAGTGCCAGGTCAAGAAACCTGGTGACTGCCTTGTTTTTTTCTAGTAAATGTGAACAGATCAAGTATGCATACACCTTAGGTGCACAGCGAGGGATTCCCAGTGGTGTGAGAGAGGTGGGCAGTAATTCACAGTTAGTAGTCAGCCATTTGGGGGCGTTACCAAAGCATATGTACCAAGTTTGCATCCTCTCGCAGGCAGCGGGGACAAAAGGCATCAGTACGGTGGAAGAACCGGTTAATCTGTGCAGGAGTAAGATACACTCTTTGCAGGATATAAATCTGTATTCATTTACAACGCACATTCAGGAAGACCGTGGCAGAGTAAGCCAAGACTGTGACTCACTGGGCATCACTGCATACCCTAGTCAAGTCCTCCTCACCTCCCTGATGTCAATGCATCAGGAGGGGTAGGCAGGTATGTTCTTGCAATGCCTTGGTGAATCAAGTGACCATGTTATTCCCTTTGCCCTCTAGGTGTAGTGGTTGGAGTACATGATGCATGCTCGGATCAAGCCGCAGTGACCCCCAGCATGCCCCAGGATCCCCACAGATGATTGAGATATGTAGGAGAAATTGTCCAGTGGAGAGGCCAATTTAGTCACTCAGATCTGCAAATGGGATGAGCGCAGTGCCGGAGAAGAGGTTGCCCAAAGTGCGGAGGCCTGCTTCCCGCCATCGTCCCAAGGGGTGATAGCCACCATTGTGAGGTGCACTCACCCTATGGGCGTACCAAGTATCGGGAGTAGGAAGCATAAGGCGCCAAGGCATTATTGAGGCGCAGGTATAGGCCAAAGTAGTGAAGCACCACAGACAGACGACATGTGGGTGGGATGGGAGCATGTGTTAAGGGAAGAAAAATGTGTAGTAAATGCTCCAACGACCAGGAGGGTTATGTCAGTGTCGCCATTTCATGAAGGTAGCATTTGGTGAACTATCAAGCCACACACTGCAGCTGAGCAGCACGGTAATAGTGCCCGAAGTTGGGAGCCCCAACCTGCCCCTGTCAGTCAGGAAAGCAGGTTGTTCCATAATCAGAACATATATCGTTCGGAGGAGCTCGTGGCTTCCCTCCAGTGTAACCACTATGAAGAGGTAGCGACCATGGCGGTCTACTGAAGGGTCGATGGCCACGATAGAAGCTTCCATTCTGATCCAGATTATGACCCCCATAGCGAAAGCGGAATAGTCAACTGTTAAGAGATGGCCTCTCCAGCGCCAGAGAAGGCCCATGGACTCTGTCTGGGTGATGTGTGTTTTCTGAAGAAATGCTATGTTGATGCTGTGATGGCGTAGATAAGGATATATCAATAGAGAGAGGAGCTGGTGCACATAATGTTGAAGAATTAGCCACCTTGAGAGAGAGGAGTTTCCACACACAATGGCGAAGTACTATCAACCTTGAGAGAGAAGTTATCACACACACAATGTGGTTTCGCTGCCTCCATTATGATGTGGTTGTATGAACGGCACATGGTAAAATATATTTGTGGGAGATGCTAAATCCCCAATATAAAAAATATGTATATTTGAGATGGGCATATATTAGATAGTTATCCTCTCATATTAGTAAAAACAGCACACCCTATAGTGTATGGTAGTTCAATATGTGATGTCACCCATTGTTCAAGCATCAGCTATTTGACTTCATGTCAGAAAAGTTGGACTGTGTGATCCTTGTAAACCATATGCAGTTAATACGAATTACCCATGTTATTGTCAAAATATTACTTGCGGGAAAATGTTATTTGTATGTTGGGTATAGCATAAAAACCAAAATCACATTTCTTCACTCACAGTGTTATTCCTGGGTCAGTAGTTCATAAAAGCCATTGCAAACTGCTGACTGTTCAGTGGCCTATGTGACAGGTGTCGGCAGCCGCGGCAGCGGTTCCCAGTAGGCAGCGGTCCACATCACTAAAACCCCCTCACATTTGACACTAATTGGCATTGTTGTCGACAGCCTCTGTAGAAAGGGCTGAATGAGCATGACGAGTGGCCAAATATTCACCCGCTTGAGGCAATCCTTCCAGTGCAGGAATGGCGCCCAGCGGTTCCGCGCGCGACCTTATACGCTGCAGACAGCGGAAAGGCGCCGCCATCCCTGTCTGCCAATCACTCTGAAACGGATGTGACTCTGAATGGATGAAACCACCCCAAATAACCCACGGATCAATAACAATGGCAACAAATGTATCTAATTGGATAAACCTGTAGAGAATGAGAGAAACTGACCTTTATACGCGCCAACACAGCTGGAAAGCAGTGAAGCTCTGCGCGGCATAAGGAGAGAGTGCAGTGTGAAGAAAAGCAAGGAAGGAGGTTCCTGCTGGACGAGGTGTTGGAAGGGGAGGGGGTCTTCACCTTCCTTCTTCCTGGGTGGTGTAGTGAAGGCCTTTGTCAGGCTTGTTTTGGGAGGGAGTTCTTGGTCTTTCCAACTTAGACTGAAGCACTTATTTATTAAAGAGACAATTGCTAATGCTTTGAAATATAGCCCTCTAATTGCAAATTCAAGATTTTTGAATTTATTCATAAATGTTTAAGTGCCAGAGTGCTTTAAAAATGGTAATGTGGAACAATGCAATTAAATATTACATACAAAAAGTAAATTAAAATGAAAAGTTATGATTAAAGCATAATATGTAATCCGGTGTCCGATTTACAGGCATGGTCACAACACTTAGCATTGCACTTTTGTAGCTCCCTTGAGCCACAGACAGGATAGACTAATCTAGCAAAGAGGCTTCAAGCAAAGTGTCACAGACCCCCAGCCTAATTAATATTCAAGACACAGGCAGGATGACATTCAAGGGACAGCACACCTCCATCCCTCCATTCACCTGTGCAGTGTGCAGGGGTAATGAACCTTGGTTAACTGACCCCTTTATCTTCAGGCTTACACGTATTTGCAATGTAAACAATGGAACTCACAATGATGTTTGTAAATTGCAAGCTGACTTTACTACATCTTATTTTGGAATTCTGCATTTCCAAAGCGTGCCACTTTGCTAAATGCTGACTCCACAACATAAAAAAACATTTGGGACAAGTTGGGGCAGAATTATTGCACATTGCGCAAAGAGTAGAAACCAACACAGAGCCATATATATTATAAATGGCCTGCTGGGGCTTAATACCCTGTGCTGGAGCCCTACCAGGCTGCGTAGCACCACGCACAACCTTTGCACCTTGGTGTGGGTGTGTGCTGGGCTGTCAAGCATACCCTCCTGTACAAAATCCGATGCCCAGACAAAGGGCCGGATTACGAGGTTTGCGGTCCGACAGCCCGAAGACCTCAGCCTCGTCCTCTAGAAGACCGCAGTGCGGGCAGTCTTCCAACCGCCATATTGCGAATTGACTGCGGTGTCTGCAGGGGAGCTGCAGAGGTCTGCGGCAGTGGTGAATAGTTTTCCATACATATCGATACCTGTATTCACACATATACATGATACACGTGGAAAAATACCACCTGCTCACTGCTTGAGTTCCCCCATATGTGGGCAGTCCAGGCAATGTGTTTATGGTACAAAGCGCACCTACCTGCATAGATCCATACCACACTCACCTGTGTATCGCCGCAGACAGGGTCCTTTTCCTCAGTGTGAAGATGCTGCTGTGGAGGTGGGACCTGGAGAAAGGGATCCACGTCAAGCTCTGATGGGAAGAACAGGAAAGGGGTGAGGATACACCCCAAATCCTTCATTTTCTCCTACATGAAGATGGTGGTTCCACCGCCGTGGTCGGCTCATCTGAGAGCCAGTTTTCAATACGGACAGCAGTGAGACCCCTCTGTACCGCCCTATGGCAGCTGAATTTCCCCACCCACATCATTCTCCTGATGGCTGACACTGTCAGCAGTTTGACCGCGGTCTTTGCAAAGGCAATCCAACAATCTCATAATAACGCGGTCGGACCCCCGAACTTGTAATAAGTCCCAAAGTCTTAAACGTTCTGGACATTGTAAGTGTTCTTTGCAGTGCATTACACATGCAATGTGTGGAATTTTTGAGAATTAAATCATATCACCTTGTTAGCACGTGGATCAAAGAGGCGTTTTGTTTTGATGGAAAGCATAAAACAGTATGGGTGCTCGCACTCATCCGCCCAAGGTCCACCCAAGTAACTCCATTTAATGCAAAGGGACACAAAGCACTACTTGTGCACCTTACTAGTACAAACACCTTTGCATGGATGTGTGCTGCTTTGATCACTTTGTGTCACTTTGTCCTGGTGCAGATCCTTAGTAAGCCTTTCTAAAAGTCCCTTTCTTATATAAATTAGATAAGAAATCATTGCACAGTTAATCTGCTGAATGAAAACTTTAACATGCTCATCAGTACCTATCAGTCTCTGTTTTACTGCTTTGCTCTGACTGGGATGGCCAACCTTACCTGCTGCCCACAAGGTGTTTGATTGTTTTCTCTTATTTTGGCCGGACATTGTCATGTTGAAAGCGGGGGGGGGGGGGGGGGCAGGGGGGGGGTCGCCTCCCATTTCTGATGTGTTTTTTTTGCAAAGAAGAGATAAAATAAAGTGTCTTTCTGCCCTCTCCCTTTTCCTACCTTAAATCGAGACTCTTGCAGCTCTACTCACTGTGCCCGTTCACTCCTGCCCGCTGGCATGTTCTTGCCCAGGTCTTACAGTTGCCAGGTGCCCTCTTCCCGCTGTGTCATCAGCGTCAGATTCCCTCACCTGAATGTGGCAGGCCTTCTGAGCAGACCTGTGATGCCGCTAACATGCCCATTGGTCTCCCATCTCCATCAATACCACGTTCTTTCCTTTGGCTTTGGAAGTGGTCCATGTTACTCAGCGCTAGGATGCCCCGGGGATGAGCATACGCCTTCCAGATATGTGTTCTCTTATGTTTGTGCAATAATTAAAGTCATAGCTGCTGCTCTCAATGTCCCATGTACCCAAGACCTTTCTGTGGCTCCGCTCCAGGTGTTAATTCTCCCTGAGGCTTGGTTGTCGTCCAGTTGCGAATAGGGCCGGACTGTCCATCCGGCCTCCCTGGCATTTTCCCTGTAGGTAACAGGCAAGGGGCTGCTCTCAGGTGCTGAAATGAACCCCTGTGCCTCTCATGTCCCATGTTATTTGAAGCCTCCTGCAGTGTGGGGTCGGTTTGAACATTTTTGCCAGGGCTGATTTTGGTTTCCGGTCCAGCCTTGATTCTAGTTCCCACTGATCCACGCTGATCCATGAGCGTACTTCTAGGCAATACTTGCCACCCAATTGCCTTCTCGCGGTTACAGAACCCTCGAGTAACCAACTTCCTCTCTACTCAAGACTCAGTCCTTGCAAGGGCTTGCCCTTCGTCGTCTACTAGCACTACTAGCCTCCTTACTGAGTTAAACGCTCGCCTCTGCCATCCACTTTAATCTGTAGCTTGCAAAAAGAGATCTTGGCCCAACTTAACCTCTCATTCTTCTGAGGAAGTAGAAATGACCAACTTTGTGGGTGTAGGCTTTCAGGGGCATATTATCAAGAACGTCAATAAATTTATTGCCGCTTTAGCGGCAGGAAACCGCTAAAGCGGCGATAATGGGCTTGATAATATGCTCTTGGGAATTCCCATAGCAGCCCAGGTTCTGGTGTTAACCTGGGCTGCTATAGAAAATCACAAGGGCATATTATCAAGCCCATTATCGCCACTTTAGCGGCAGTTTCCTGCAGCTAAAGCGGCGATAATTTTAACAGCGTTCTTGATAATATGCCCCTTAGTTCTCTCAGCCATGCTTGCAGTGTATCATGTCATGGAGAGACTGCCTGTAGAAAAAAAATATAGCCCCTGGTTCAGGGCAGGTGGCTTGAGATCCACATGAAGTTTCAGTGTCTCAAAGTTGGACTAAAAACAATGGGGCCGATTTATGTTGCCTGACGCATCCCTGCAAATCAGCAGAGATGCGCCAGGAAAGATACGACAGGCAAGTTTATCCTTACGCCACCCATGATGTGCTGCATTTACAATGCGGCACACCAGGGCGCATGAATAAACAGATGCATGTCGCATCTAGGGCGTTAAGTTGGCGCAGTGCTGAAGTTGTGTTGCATGCAGCACTCAACTCCAGCACTATTACAACTTGCCCTATCTCTAACGTGGTGCGTCAAGCCTTATGCCTGCTTCAAGCAGGCGCAGGGTTTTGACGCATCAGCGTTGGTAAAGTGACTCAGTGAAATCTTGTAGATTTCACTGAGTCACTTTTCAGGGACGTTCCTGTGACGGAACACCCCCCCTGCGTGGAAACGCCCACATGAAACCTGACGCAGGTTTCATGTGGCGCAGGGCCTTACACCGTGGCGCATCTCCATAGATGCGTCATGATGTAAGAATGTTGCAATGTGGCACAGGGTTTACACCGCCGCTGCGTCACAGAAGTGACGCAACGGTGGCACAAGTCCAACATGATTCTGCCCCAATGAGGTCAGGGACGCCATTGCTGACATTCCAAAGAAAGAAGTCCCACCGCTCGATGTTTTTAAATCTAGCGTTGACTTATGGGCACCCTTCCTAACCCTCTATATCAACACAGCTATTCGAGGAGGCATTCCATCCTCGTGGTCTAAATCCGTCATCATCCCGTTTCTTACTACGGGTAACCCTGCTGTTATCGGCCCATATCCTTGATAGAGTCAACTGTCAAAGTGAGGGGGAGAGAGAATGCTGTGGAGGAGGTTAACTGTGTGGGCTTGTGAACATCAGATCTGTCAGATGTACAATACGACTGGTGCATGGTGGACCAAGGTCTTAACTTCTACCTGTGTATAGCCAAGCACACCAAGGAAAAGTGGGGCTCCCTTCATTTGGGGTTCATGGTATTAAGATCAGCCTTTGACAGGTTTAACCGGACTAAGGGGCCGATTACGATGACAAAGTACACCCGCCATTGCTGCTGGAAAAGGCACCACCTGCCATAGGTGCGGCGGTCCCGCAAAACAAATTAGGATGCGCCCGCCACACTGGTGGGCACATCCTGTATGTTTACATTGTGGCAGGTGGCAGCACCCGCCACAATGTAAAAATACATGTTTTGCATTTGCATGTACAACGTGGTAGGCACTGTGCGGTGCCAGCCACCTTGTACATGCAAATTCAGGGGGGTACCATAGGTACCCCCCACTTGCAGCACCCCACCCCCTTGGGGACCCCCAACGGGCCCCCAAAGACATTCTCCGCTTGTCTTTTGGCGGTGGGAACTCCGCCGCAAAAGACAGGCAACATAATGTCCACGGTGGTGCCTGCATGGCACCACCTCCATTGCCCCATGATACCGGATCCCGCAAGGCGGGCGGAAAAGGGTTGCCTGGCGGGACCACGGCAGACGGTCTTTCTGTCCGCCGCGGTACCATTCACATTCCCACCGCCATCCCAATTCGGCGGTGAGAATATTGAGGTTGATGGCGGGCGGTCCACCACCGCTGGCCCAGCGGTGGCAGACTTGCCGCCATCGTAATGACCCCCTAAGCTCTGAGATAGCCATGCATTTAGATAAAAGTGTAGTTACTTTTCTAAGAGATTTCCATTCGGACCTTACAGCTTTTGTCCATTATGAACCTGCAGGGGAGAGTACGTCCAAATTTGCCTTGAATCCTAGTGTCAGACAAGGCTGTATACTGGTACCTTTCTTATTTGTTTAATATTTTGTTATAAATAACCTGGAAACAGTTTTATGCATGGAAAGGCATGACCAACCTAGGGTAAATGGATGGCCCATGCTTGCTCTGTTGTATGCTGATGACGCTGCCCTGATATCGAGAACTGCTCTTGGATTACAGTGGCTCTTCATGGGAAACCTCTATCTTACTTCAAATTACTCCAAGTCTAGTATCATTGTTCTGGACCTAAAAGCACCAAACGCAGAACCCAGGATATCAAAGGCAATATGCTAAGCAAGGTCAAGACATTTTCCTACCTCATGATTCTCTTTGACTTCTCTCTCAGTTGGTTTTCGTCAAACAGCGCCAAAAGACACGCCTTCTCAAGAAGTCTTGCTTTGGTCTTTGATTTTGCTTCCAAAATTGGGCAAACATGTGTGACTGCAATGATATAAATCTATCTGGCTAAGTGACACAACATATGATGTTGAGCCCTGGGGGCACTCTAACCTCTCACTTCTCCAAACTACAGAGAGCAGGGTTTACTTTTTCTATACTGCCGCGTGTCCTCCTTTACCGTTCACAAAGAGCTAGCCGTTGGCTATGTTGGTGATCTGGTCCAGTTTCGCCCCTTGTGGTGAGCTGTTTCGGTTAAAAAGGACCTTGGGCTCCATGGAGTCATTATCAAAGAGTGTCTAAACCTTAAATATACCAACAGAATTCCATGGCTCACAGATATCAGGGCGCTGCTCTCCAGACCTGGACACTGCGACCTGTTACGCCGCCCAGTATCCATATCTAAGGTTGGCATTACTTGTGTCAGGGAGGCATTTATGACATTCAAATCCAAAGCTACAGATTTGACAGCTATGACGATGTCATCCATGAGATCCTATGTCTTGGTCCAAACTTCGCCCTTACTGGAGCCCTATCTCACCTAAGGGCTCTCTAGTAATCAGGGTTTTTTACTTATTCGCTTCAGGTTCAGTCTAATACATCATTCGCTACAAGTTTCGAAGGGCAGGTCGCATGATGGATTATACACTCCCTGTCAATGCGATGGTCAGTCAGCTCAAGATACTATGCACTCTGTCCTTTTATGTCCTTTTTATCTGTCCATACGTAAAACCTTTTTGAAACTGATCTTGGTGGAGCTTAATGTCAGACATATCAGGCCAGCCTGGCTGATTTGCAGATGTTGACAGATTTGAGAACTAGTTATCATGCGGCGTGTTTTGTAATATTGCACAATTAACATAAGAAGCACAATAAATTTGTGACTGATGTGAAGGTCCTGGTGACTGTCTACTCCTCCGTATTGCTTTTAGTCAAACTTGAAGCTAGATCCATAATGTACTTATTAACATAAAGGCCTTATTCGTTACTTGAGAAAGGAGCACATCACATCAATGGCCATTCATAGGACACAGAGAGTACTGTCAAAATAGACGGGAAGAAGTTGTTCCTACTCTGTTTATTGTTTATGAGGATTGACTCGCGTGCTGTCCTTCTATCCGTCTGCCCAGACACCGGTCAACGGGGTCTAACTTGGGCTTCGAGCAGGAGGTAAGAGTTCAAGTCTGCTTTTATGCAAAAGTAGTTACGCCAAGTGGCCTTCTGATTGGCCAATGTGTAGGCTGCTAGAGGTCTTGTTTACAGTCCACGGCAGCCACGGCTCGTGGAGAAAGTTTCGGTGGGGCGGAGAGGCGGGCGGGGGAGGGGCAGGGTGGTGGGTGCTAAAAACTGGAATATGGATAATTGAATGTAAGTAAACAATTTAATTAATAAAACAAAGCAATGCAGGGCGCGCTATGAAATTCATTTTATTAATGAAATTGCTTTGCGATGCAGGGCGAGCTACGAAATTCGTTTTAATAATTCAATTGTTTACTTACCTTCACTTATCCATACTCCAGTTTTTAGCACCTCCCACCCTGTCCCTCCCCCGTCCCGCCTCTCCGCCCCACCGAAACTCCCTCCACGGGCCGTGGCTGGTCCGCGGTACCACCCCACACTAGATCCTCGGCGTCACACTCCTGCCCTCACCTGTGGGCCAATGTTACAATTGTAATTTACCTCCTGGCTTCAGCCCTGGGAGAATCCTGTCGAAGAACAAGGAGAGATCTTTGAATCCTGGATACTGATAGTTTGGACAAGATTTACGAGAAAGTAATGCAACCCAGCAAAGCAACTAAAGTTGTGTTACCTTTTTAGGAAATCTGGTCCAGTAATGGCAGAGGCCAGAGACTTGCCATCCTGGTAGCCAACAGTGCCGTGGCTTCCTGTGGGATGCTGGTAGCACTCACAATCAGATGCCAACACATGGAGATGCCAGACAAGCGATTTCACCTCCAAGTTGTGTCCTGGGGCGATTGTAGGGTATATAGGCTGATGTCAGCATGTTGACTTATACCGCTGGCATCTCTGAGAGTGGCTTTTACCCATGCTTTTTTATGGCGGTACATGTATTGTGATTTTAAATGTAGTTGTAATTATATAGCGCTTACTAGCCTTGACGAGGCATCAAAACGCTACTTTGGCGAGTAGCACACTACTCGGGAACCCATAAAGGATTAGTGGTGAATTAGTATAGTGAAATATGACATTAATTTGAGCGATAGATATGGCAGTCTGTTGTTTAGATTGAGAAGGATAGTGGAGGGATAGAAGAGGGGAAAGGTTTGCATTTGATACCCAGGATGAAGTGTTGAAGCGCTTTATGGTGAGAAGCACGCTACACACTAATCTGTATATTTTAGATTTTTCTCAGGGGCTTTATATCTGCCTTATTAATTTTAGGGTGGAGTACCACAAGTGATATTATGTAAATATTAAAATATGCAAATCCTGTCATTTCATTCATTCTGTCTTGGCTGACTTTCAGAAACAGCTCCATACACTAAAAGCTGGTCAAAGTTGGTAAAAGTGCCAACAATGAAATAATTATCAACTACCTCACCTATATAGCTCTACAAAGCACAAGCATTAAAGCACTATGGAACAAACTGATCACATGAAACAAAAAGAGTATTGACTACCTCGAATTTCCAAGTGAACTATTCCAGAGATGGTAGGTAGGCAATCTAGCGCCAAGAAGCTACGTGCTATAAAGAAGGCCGGCGGTATTTCACTGCACTCTGCCGGCCTTCCTTGCACATTTCTCGACATGGCCTCTCTGCGGGAGCAGGTAATGGCAGCCCCTGCTCGCCCCCGTGTCAGGGGACGGTACTTAGGCCGTGATTTACGGCCCTCGGCTGTGGTTATCTGAAATGTCAGCCGAGGGGCAGGGAATTAAGGGCGAGTGAGAGCGACAGGGGCCGAGCGGGAGGCGGTGAGGGATGCGAAGGAAGGCTGGGGAGTCACGATTGGGTTAACGCACACCTGGAGAAGCTATTCAGCGGCAAGTAACTTGGCAGTGAAGAAATACCGGCGACCTGTAATACAATAAAATACATTACAGGGTAAACGTGTCCACAGAGCCCCGGGCGCCGGCAGTGGAACCCTTGAAGCCAGGCCCCCGAGGTGACGATTTAAAGCTCGTGTCACCTGCTCTGAACTCACTGTGGTGCTGTGTGGCTTCAGAATATATACACGTGAGCCCTGATTGACAAAGGTTTTTCGTCCGGTTGGCATTACGTTTTTAACACACACCAGACATTAAACCTTTCTGGGGACATAAAATTTGCTCGCATTCGCACCAAGAATTTTCAATTCTATTAAGGACACGGAGGCGAGGATTATGCTTTTTCTCTCTTTACTGCAAATTAAACAGCAACCAATAAGAACATTTTTTACATTATAAACTAACATTCCCAGAATGCTTAGTATGTGTTCCATAACAACCATAGAGACTAGCCCTCTAGATGAGTCTGGCTCTAGATGGGGCTCAAACGTAATTCTTGAAATGACCTGTTTCTTTGCTCTGGTTCCTGTGGTCCCTGGCAGTTCCTGGCTCCCTGCTGAAAGCGCCACACACCTTGCCTCTAACGCTGGTCTCCCCCTGCCGCCGCAGCCTCTTGAAATCTCGGCGCGGCCACAGGGAGGGGGGGACTACATCACCCAGTGTCCCTAGCGGCAGGAAGCCGCACACGCCTGTTCCGCGCCCGCATAAAAATCCAGGAGAGCCCCCGCGTCGAGGGACGCGCGCGGGCAGCGCCGGGCTAACCCCAGGCAAAGGGCGGGCCATCTGTGGCCATCAGAGGCCAGAGGAGGCCGGGCTGGGCCACTCCCCTAAGGCCCACCACCGGATTTGCCTATTGCTGTCAACGCTCCTGGGGGAGTCAGTCATATAGCAGACCCTGGAAGCAAATGTAAGCCCACACAGACTAGGATGGGGGGAGGAGTGAAGAGGACCCTGGATGCTTTTATTTCAAGAGCAGAGTCCCTCCTAACGCACGAAATACAGCTGACGGAAAAGAGACTGTCATTGGACACACTAATTGCACGGAAACGATCCTCTATGGGCAAAATAGCGATGTGCCTGTCTCCCAGAGTCGACACTCCCTTAGATCAGGCTAACCCTGTGCCCACTACACCCATTCTCTGCACTAAGGCACTAGTACAAGGGGTTGGCGAGTTAGCCAAATCAAATGAGGGGACCGGAAGTGACTTAAACCTAGCACAAACTCCCATAGGTGAAAGAAAAGGGCAGCGGTTACCCCCCTCACCCCCCCCCCCCAGGGTAAGTGGAGATGAGTGGATTGGGGGAAGGGACAGCCCTAATAAAATTGGATGCAGGTGAATCAGATTCCTCACAAGGGTCAGTTAGAGAAGTGGTCACACGCTCCAAAAAGTCTCTACTCACCACAAACTCTGCCCCTTTAGTCACCCCACCAGTCACTAAGGCGTCTGGTAACTCAGCTAAGGGCGGGTCACATACAACAAGAACCAAAACTACGTCTAAACGGAAAGAGGGTGACAAGATTAATAAGGATGTGGAGGGGGGAACCGTGAGTACAGTGTGTCACAGTTGTTCAAATTTTGGAGGAGCGAATTAGTTCCAGGGAATTGTCACGGCGCTAGAGTCAAAGCTGGAATTGCTTTTAATTGCACACCTAGGGCCGGTGCTTGAAGAAATAAACAGACTAGAAGGGAAAATATGTAGGACATAAGAGCAAGATAGGGGACAATCAACCATGACTAGTGCACGGGCAGCGGATGAGCGGACAGGGTCCCTGCTTTGCCCGGAGCCAGCTAGCACCAATAAGGGAGTAGCGGAGGGAAACTCTCACGTTGCTAAGCCTAGAGGTGGGAAAGAGGTAGCCAAGGAGGGACTAAAGACAAACATCAGGAGCCCAACAAGCTTGGGGCTAAGTAACACCCCCAATCCCTCTACAGCCACCACACAAAACGAGGGAAGAAAGGAAACTACCACTGTCCCAAACATCAACTCAACTGACCATGTATGCAGCACCCAGGGTCTTCAGACCCTGGACTTACCGCCGGCATCCTGTCCCTAGACCATAGTATTGACAGGGGTTCCAGCATGTAACCAGGTTAGAGAAGAAACAACAAGAACCCTGATTAATAAGGCAGCACATTGGATGGCTAAAAATACGAACGCAAGCACATTCCATCACAGGCACATTCCCATGGCCAGGAGGGTGGCATGGATAGGAGCTAGTAAGAAGAAGTTCGCAGGAGTTTTGTGTAATTGCAACCGTAGACATCCAGAGTTAGTTAGGGACCTGCTCTCCTCCCGGCAGTGGGGCACCCATGAGATAGTCGGTGGGTCCTGCATTAAAATGCTGCCCTTGAGTTTTTTTTACAGGGACACAATCAGAGAGGCAGGCAATGTAGGCTACAGGTGGATTATGAATGTCCTCGGATGGGAGGATTGGCCCAAACTAGTAACCAATAGATACGCCCCACTTGCTAGTGCATTCATACTGGATGAATTAGATTGACTGGGAGCAGGGGAGGGATCCGAAGAAGCTACAATACAGGAGAGCCCCCTTAGGACTGAAGTAAAAGGAATGGCACTCACAACAGAGCCAAGCAATCCAACCTCCTTGGAAGCGTACGGGGAACAGTCGAGGGAGGGCAATGAACTGCTTGTAAGATGGCTGGAGCCGCCTTTAATACAAGGGAGGGGCTCCACCGGGATCAGCACGGATAATATTACAACCAGCGAGATTAGAGCGGTCTCATGGAACATTGCAGGATTATCGGCCAAAATACAAAACAAAGAATGGTTAGACTTTATTAGAACATTTCACATCATCTGCCTTCAGGAAACCTGGGAAACTAATATCAGTGCCCCTCACCTATGTTGATACAAATATTTTTTTTGTCCCGGCACGCAAATCAACCATTGGGCGGGCTAAGGGCGGCCTAATCATGTATGTGGATCTATCAATCAATCAATCAATGAAGGAATTTATATAGTGCGCTACTCACCCGCTAGGGTCTCAAGGCGCTGGGGGGGGGGGACCTCTACAGCTCAAAGAGCCAGGTCTTGAGCTGTTTCCTGAAGGAGAGATGGTTCTGGGTCAGTCGTAGGTGGGTGGGGAGGGAGTTCCATGTCTTGGCTGCCAGGTAGGAGAAGGATCTTCCTCCGGCGGTGGTTCTGCGAATGCGTGGGATGGTGGCGAGGGCGAGGCTGGCGGAGCGGAGCTGGCGGGTTGGCGTGTAGAACTTGAGGCGGTTGTTGAGGTATATGGGTCCCATGTCGTGGAGAGCCTTGTGTGCGTGGGTGAGGAGTCTGAACGTGATCCTCTTGCTGACGGGGAGCCAGTGCAGGTCTCTCAGTTGGGGCGAGATGTGGCTGTGGCGGGGGGTGTCCAGTACGAGTCGTGCAGAGGCGTTCTGTATGCGCTGCAGTCTTTTCTGTAGTTTGGCTGTGGTTCCGGCGTAGAGGGTGTTTCCGTAGTCTAGTCGGCTGGTGATGAGGGTCTGGGTGACCGTCTTCCTGGTGTTGGTGGGGATCCACTGGAAGATCTTTCGGAGCATGCGCAGGGTGTTGAAGCAGGATGATGATACGGCGTTGACTTGCTTGGTCATTGTGAGGGAGGAGTCCAGGATGAAGCCCAGGTTACGTGCATGGTCCGTTGGCTTGGGGGCGGTGCCCAGGGCAGGGGGCCACCAGGAGTCGTCCCAGGCGGAGGGGAATGTTCCCAGGATGAGCACTTCCGTTTTTTCTGAGTTCAGTTTCAGCCGGCTGAGCTTCATCCATTCCGCGACGTCTTTCATTCCTTCCTGGAGGCTGGCCCTGGCAGTGGGGGGGTCGTTGGTGAGGGAAAGGATCAGCTGGGTGTCATCAGCATAGGAGATGATGTTAAGGTTGTGTTGGCGTGCGATGGCAGCGAGGGGTCTCATGTAGACGTTGAAGAGGGTGGGGCTGAGAGAGGATTCATGAGGGACGCCACAGATGATCTCGGTAGCCGCGGACCGGAACGGGGGGAGGCGGACCTTCTGGGTTCTACCGGCAAAGAACGAGATGATCCATTCCAGGGCCATTCCTTGGATTCCGATGTTACTGAGGCGCTGTATCAGGGTGCGGTGGCAAACGGTGTCGAAGGCTGCTGAGAGGTCGAGGAGGATGAGGGCCGCTGTTTCCCCATTGTCGAGCAGGGACCTGATGTCGTCGGTGGCTGCGATGAGGGCGGTCTCGGTGCTGTGGTTAGCTCGGAAGCCAGATTGCGAGTGGTCGAGGGATCCGTTAGTCTCGAGGAAGGCGGAGAGTTGTTTGTTGACGGTCTTCTCGATGGCTTTGGCCGGAAACGGGAGGAGCGAGATGGGGCGGAGCGGAAGTTCTTGAGGTCCGTGGGGTCTGCGATGGGTTTCTTCAGGAGGGCGGTGAGTTCGGCATGTTTCCAGCACTCCGGGAAGGTGGCGGATGCGAAGGAGCTGTTAATGATGTCCCGGAGATGGGGTGCGATGATGGAGTCGGCTTTGATGAAGATGTGGTGAGGGCAGGGGTCGGTAGGGGAGCCAGAGTGGATTTTGTTCATCATGCCAATGGTGTCTTCGGTGCTGACCGGGGTCCAGGTGTAGAGGGTGGTGGTGGGGGCGTTGGATCGGAGGTAGGGTGCGTGGTCTGTGCGTCGAAGCTGTTGTGTATGTCGGCGATCTTGCGGTGAAAGAACGAGGCGAGTAAGTCGCAGAGGTCCTGTGAGGGTATGATGTTGTTGTTGCAGGCGCTGGGGTTGGAGAACTCTTTAACGATGCTGAAGAGTTCCTTGCTGTTGTTGTCCAGTCGTTCTTTGAAAGTGGCCCTTTTGGTGGTGCGGATCAGCTGGTGGTGTTCGCGGGTGGCGTTCTTGAGGGCTGTCAAGTTTTCTGTTGTCTGGTCGTGGCGCCAGGCTTTCTCGAGGGTGCGGCAGGTTTTCTTGGAGGTTTTGAGGTCGTTGGTGAACCATGAGGCTTTCTTGCTGCTGGGTCTGCTGGTTTTTTTTTCTTCAGTGCTGTGAGGTCATCGGCGCAGTTGGTGAGTCACCGTGTGGGGTTGCGGGCTGCTTCGTTGGGGTCCGTGGTGGTGGTGGGAGGGTTCTGGCTGAGGGAGGTGGTGAGCTGGCCGGTGATGATCTTGCTCCAGCTCCTGCGGGGAACCTGTTGCGGGTGGTGGTGGGCCGTGGTTTTCCTGAAGCTGAAGTGGACGCAGCTGTGATCCGTCCAATGTAGTCCAGTGGAGTGGCTGAAGGAGATGTGCTTGCTGGAGGAGAAGACGGGGTCAAGCGTGTGGCCTGCGTAGTGGGTGGGGGTGTTCACCAGTTCTTGATTCCGAGGTTGGCGAGGTTGTCCAGCAGGGCGGCGGTGTTGCTATCGTTGTTGTTCTCCAAGTGGAAGTTGAGGTCTCCTAGGAGGATGTAGTCTGCGGAGGTCAGGGCGTGCGGGCTGACGAAGTCCGCGATGGCTTCGCTGAATTGTGTGCGTGGTCCTGGGGGTCTGTAGATGAGGGTGCCTCTGAGGGTGGTCTTGGGGTCGGTGTGTATCTGGAAGTGGAGGTGCTCAGTGGTGGTGAGGGTGTCTTCGGAGTTGGTCGAGATGCGGATGGTGTTTCTGTGGACGATGGCGATGCCTCCTCCGGTTTGGTTGATGCGGTCCCTCCGGGTGATCTTGTAGCTGTCTGGGATGGCTATGGCGATGTCCGGGGCTGAGGAGGCATTCATCCAGGTTTCTGCGAGGAAGGCGACGTCTGGAGATGTTGCGTCGAGGAGGTTCCAGAGTTCGATGGCGTGCCTGTGGACTGAGCGGGTGTTAAGCAGGATGCACTTGAGGTGGTTGTTGCTGGTGCCTGGCTTGGCGGGTGCGATGCCGGTTCGGAGGCAGGTGAATTTGCAGGTTTGGCAGGTGAAGGGTCCGTGGGTGCGCCTCGGGTGGCCTGGTGGCAGGTGGAGTTCCGGCCGGCATTGAGTGCGTGGAGGGTGGTGACGTCGTAGGTCTTTCGTGTGGGGGGGGCAGCGACGGGGGCCAGGGGTTGTGGCGCTGGGCGCGCTCCAGGCATGGACGGGCGTAGACGGGCGTGCCTTGGCGCACCAGCGGTGCACCCGCTGCGCGAGTCCGCTGCGCGGTCGCACATCGTTCGACATAATAGGGAAGGGGGGAGGAGGGGTCAGCTAGGAGGTGGGAGGGAGCAGGGGGGCGGGCCGCACGGGAGGCAGCGGCGGTAAAGACAGGGCTGGGGAGCCTGCCGAGGATCGCGGTGATCCTAGGGGAGGCAGGGGCCCAGAAGGAAAAGAAGAATAGTCCAATCGCTTGGGGTACAGAAAGAGAAGGGGGGCGGGCAGGCAGGCACTCGGGGCACAGAAACCAGGAGTCAGGAAGGGAGAACAAGAACAGTCACTCAGTCATTTATTTATTTATTTCCAAGACCTTTATTGTACATGTTGCGTTTGACACAGCGCGTAGCCTACAACCTCTTTGTGCCGGCTGCGTTAGGTGGAATCTGTATGCATAGTTAGTAGTATAACACACCCTTTATAGCCGACAACCCTGGGGTCCGGCGGCGTGGTAGGATAAACCATGTATACATCATACCTAGGGCAACTCGGGTAACAGTCAGGTCTATGATTTTTTCGTACTTTTTATGTGGTAGTGAATCTCCGGTGCCATGGATTTGCTATCAGCAGTCCATGAACATCTATGGTTAGTATCCAATGGCAACATTAAGCAGTGGGATCAGAGATATAAGAAGCACAAGTCTGTCGCATGTGATACTGCGTTATGACAAACAGTTGGATCAATGGTGTGTTGTACCATGGCATAGGAGTAGTCACAGTCGGCGGTGGTAAGTGGAAGCGGTCGTCATAGTCGTATCCCGCACGCCAGGTGTCTCAGCGTGTGTGCCATTCTCTGGTAGTGGTAATGTTGCTATGGTGGTTAGGGATATTAGTCGTGGTGTAGGACCACTGGTGTACGATCGGAGAGCGCGTCCCTCTGTCAGGCCTCTCATGTTATGTGTGATGTTCCTTTTATCATGTGAATGAAGTGAAGTTAGTAAGTGTCAGCGGAGTTGTAGGTGTCAGCATCACATGTGCATGTTACTGTGCGTCGAATCAGGTATGGTAAAGGTCCTGTTTTGTAAAATAGAGCTAACGTGGAAACTGAAAGTTGAACCTTGACAAGGGAGGGTGGGGATAGAAGGGCTGTTAAGGGGTAGGGTGTCTGTTTGTGTGGGCGTGGGGTCAGGGCGAGGCGAGAGAGCAGCGGGGCGCAAGGGGGGCCATCACAAGGGCGTCTTTGCAGTGTCTCCAGGGTGAGACAGTCGTGTCTGTTCATGCATAAGGGGTGGGATATGGCTCCGTCACTCGGAGGATGGAAGGGATATGTAACATCGCGATCGAGTTGGGCGTGGTATGGAGCATCGGTGGTATCATACACATGTGCGGAGTATAGTGGGCGGTGTGTTATGGGCTACTCCTTAGAAGGAAGAAAAAGGAGGGGGGGCAATCGGCACTAGAGTCTCTTGAGTGTCTCATGCTTGCGAGGTAGTTCAGGTGTGGGTTTCTTCAGGTGACCCCTCTATCCAGGCATGTCTGCTGTAAGGACTTCAGTACGTCATCCCAGAGCTGGGCAATGGGGAATTTCCTGAGTCCCGCCGTTTTCTCCTTGTGTAAAACTGTGCTCTCTGCGCGTGCCCAGTTAGTGAAAGACGTGAGCCAATGTCGGATATGTGGGGGTGTGCTGGCCTTCCAGTGTTTAGTGTATAGGCGTTTGGCTGTGATAAGTCCTAAGTCCCAAAACCTGGCCGGTACCTTATTCAGTTTGGTGCGTTTATATAGGCCTAGGATGCAGGCTTCCCACGTATGCGGTACATTTTCGTTAGTGCAGAGCGTTAGTAGCGTCACAATCTCGTCCCAGTATGTCTGGATATTGGGGCATAGCCAGATCATATGTAAGAAGTCTGCCCCAACCAGGGAGCAGCGCTGGCATGCTGTATTGGTGATTGAGAAATATCTGTTTATTTTGTTGGGTGATAAATAAGCGCGATGCAGTATGTAGAATTGGATGACCTTGAAGCGAGGGTTGCGTGGGATATTAGTCGGGCCAGCCAGTACCATTGCCCATTCCTTGTCGGCCCAGTCTCTTCCTCTATCCGTCGCCCACTTTTCACGCAGTAGCAGGGTAGATTGTTGTGTATGGGTCAGGAGGGCCTGCGCCAACCAGTGTATTACATGGGATCCATTGCCCATGACATGCAGATATTGCATGAAGTGGTGCATTGTTGGTTCTTCAGATATGTCACCCCAGGCTGTTGTCAGTGCGTGTAATAGTGACGCGTGTAATAGGAATTGCCCAGCTGGTAAGCCCGTGTCCGCAGCGAGGTCCGCAAAGGGAAGCAGGGCACCTTCCGCATATAGGTCTCCCAGTGTCTCTACTCCCGCTTGTGTCCAGCTGTCTAGTGTTGCTTCTGTCAATACTCCAGTGCCCCTGGGGGTGCCAATCAGGGGGAGTATCGGAGCGTACGGTATCGTTGCTCGCGTAAGTTTCAGGCAGCGCAGAAAACATCTGCGTGCCACCGCTAAGTGTAGTTGTGCAGGGCGGGGGGCCCGAATCAGTGGGTGGAACAGTGTGCACGTTTGTGTTTGGGTCCAAACGGTAGTATCCGTGGCCGTGTCCCCTAAATTCTTACCACACAACCAGCTCGACACCCATTGCAGCTGCGCCGCCAGGTAGTACAGCTCCATGTTGGGGACCGCCATGCCTCCCGAATCAGTAGGCATATAAAGCTTCGCTAGCTGTACGCGGGGCCGGCCTGTATTCCAAATAAGGCCACGAGTCATGGCCTCTAGTTCGCGAAATATTTTAGTAGGGACGTAAGTCGGGATGTTGGCAAAATAATATAATAGTCGCGGTAGGACAATCATTTTAATCAGTGCCACACGGCTGAGCACATTCAAGGGCAGAGTTTTCCAAAAGGCCACTTGCGCGCGGATGGAGGTGATCGCTCGCGTCAAGTTTCCGTCTAGTATATCTGTGGGGTTCCGGTATATGTGGATCCCCAGATATCTGAATGGGGTGGGGTGCCATTGCAGTTTCTCTCCCCCAAGTCGGACATCGCATTCAGGCATGTCCGGGGTATGGGCCAGTTGACCCTTAACCCTGACATGGTTTCGAAGGTCTGGAAGATGCCAGTGAGAGCTCTCGGGATAATGGTCAAATCTCGAACGTAGAGAAGCAGGTCGTCTGCATAGAGCGAGATCGCATGGACACCGTCCGCCATCGGTATACCCCACTCGTCTCCCTGCGCTCGTAAGATAGTGGCCAGAGGTTCCATCGCTAGGGAAAACAGCAGGGGTGACAGGGGGCAACCTGTCTGGTGCCCCTCTGCACTCGGATGGCAGCAGATAGCAATTTGCCAGTACGTACTCGGACCGTGGGTCTTTGGTATAATAGGTCCACCATGTCTCCATAGCCGTCCCCCAGATCGGCCACTCCACTGAGTCAAACGCCTTCTCAAGGCATCCTGCTCTCGGCCAGCGCCGAGTGGCATATTCCTGTATTCGGAACAGTCTGCGGATATTATCAGAGGTATGGCCTGTTGGAACAAAGCCATTTTGGTCATTGTGTACCAGAGTCGGGACCAGTGGGGCCAGGCGTTGGGCCAGAGTGGAGGCGAGTATCTTATAATCTGTATTCAGGAGGGCCAAGGGGCGATAGAAGCCCATGCAGGTACTGTCCCTGCCAGGTTTGAGTATGGAAATAAGGTTGGCCTCATTGAGTGTAGGGGGAGAGATGAGTCTTCCTTAGCTGCGGAATACATTTTTAGGAGTTCTGGGATGAGGACCACCGAGCCGGCTTTATGGAATTCGGCTGGTAGCCTATCTGGGCCGGGGGATTTGCCGTTGGACAGGTTGAAAATGGCTGTGCGGAGTTCTTCCGACTTTAGCGCCGCTCCGAGGTCGTCTTGCTGCGCAGCAGTCAGACGTGGCATGTGTAAAGCAGAGAGATACTCCGCTATGTCAGGTGGTGGGACTTGGAGTCGTGATTCGTATAGGGCTCTATAGTGTGTCGTGAAAGCCTCATGAATGCGGCGTTGTGTGTAAAGTAACGCCCCCTCCTCCGTGTGGATCGCCGACACCGGGGCTGCGCGGTCTTCCTGTGCGATCAGCCAGGCCAATAACTTGCCTGGCTTGTCGCTGAGGTGATGCATGCGCGCGGAGTGGGCCGCAAAGTTTAAGTTGCGAAGACGGTCTAAGAGGCGTGCGTGTTCTGTTTGCGCTTCCGTCAGTGGGTCATCAGCACCGCCAATCACGTCCTGTTCCCGTTGGAGTAGGTCGGCTTCCAGCTGAGTTAAGTCCCCCTCTAGCTGCCCCTGCATGTGTCTCTGAGTGCCCAAGCAGTGCCCCCTAATCACAACTTTGAAGGCATCCCATTCGACCTGGGGGAGGATGCCGTGTCCGAATTATCTTCAAAATATTGCGCTGTTTGTGCCATAAGGGAATCTCGGAAGGCTGCATCTAGCAAGAGGGCCGGTTGCAGCCGCCATGCAGGGATAGGTGGGTGCGGGCGCTCCCAAGTTATGGCCAAGACGTGTGGGTTATGATCCGAGTGTGTGAGGCCCATGTATCGTGTGTCAGTGATGAGGGGGAGGAGGTCAGCGGATATCATGTATCTGACTAAGCGCACATGTAGATCGTGTGCACCTGAGTAATAGGAATAGGTGCATGTGTTGGGGTTATATGCCCGCCATGCGTCATGTAAATCCCATTGTGTGGCCCAGCTTACCAGTGCTTTCATGGCGCCGTGTGCCGGCGTGCCAGTGAGTGGTGGGACAATCATCCGTTACCGACCGGTATTTGGTCTCCTACATCTGGCCATAAGTCCTTTATTCTGTGACTGAGACTTCCGCGAGGTTATTAACATATTATGCACCAAGAAGACCCCTTCTCATTTTGACTGGAAAATAAATGCACATTCTTACGTCCACAATTACATCCAAGATTGTACAAGTATTGCTTTCTTTCATTAAATCCTGGCCTTCCTAGCAGATACAAGCTCAGCTTTTAGACAGGATAATACAAATGAAAATAGGAGGTTGATGTGAACAAAGACAATCTTAATTCACTCTGGAATAAACAATGAGCATATAAGACTGTTGATAGGCGTGCCACATCAATCATCACAATTTCACACTTTAAAAAGTATATTTTAATCACAAACAGTAACAGGTGATCTGCTGACAGCAAAGATTGCCAATGGTATAAGCCAACCAAAGCTGGCATACTGCCCATGCTGGCTACTTATCAGATGCTACTGACCTGCCAGCAAATAATTTGTAAAGGCAATATGCAAAATATTATCCCCTGCTATCAAGGTCAGCTATTGATGAATTGCTTGGGAGCTCTTCGGATGTACATGTGTAGTGTAGTTCCTATATTCCCAATAGGCTCCGCGCATTGGAATAACATAAACGACAGTATAGACGTAGGACTGAGGTCGACTAGGTCTCTATTGAATATGTTAGACTTAATTTTGAAATGCCAGCTAGCTCAGAGGTCACTAGAAACTTTCTCGAGTGAACAAGAAGGTGTTAACTTTACTGAATAGACAAGAAGGGATTAGTTTCTGACAGCCGCATAAACATGACAACTTTGCTCCCCAGACTAAGGAGTATATCTCCAGAGTCGCGGAAACAATAGATAGCTATTTCACTCAGTCAATCGTGCATGCTTAGTTTCACCAGGAGTGCAGAGAAATAGAGAGACGGGCGTTTTCAATAAAAAGGATATTTATTGAGCAGTCTACTTTCTCAAGCAAGAGAAGTAAATTGCCACAATTGCAATACTTGTCATTAAGTAAAGTGCGTACAGTAAAATGAGTATTATGAAATAATACTGTAAAAGCATTTATATGGTTTCTAAGCCATATGATACTTAAAATGGATAAAATACATACAACGATAAAAATAATGACTAAACGTACTCAACTGGTGTTTCTAAGATACGCCTACCTCAGTGTACCTAACCTTTGCCTAGTACAGGGAAGGAGTAGATGAGTTACAGTTTTTGCCAAGAATCTGAATCAAGAATTCTCTGTGGGTCTAATCAGCTCCGTACCTTGGTTATAGAATGAAGGAGGTCTTGTATCTCTTTCTCAGGACTCGATCTCCCAGCAACCCGCAAGGGTGACAGGGAAACACTGGAGCAGGATTTCTCGGCAAGAGAAAAGACAGCATCTCTCTCAGTGTGTCAGCAGGGAGGGCTTCCTTCGGCACTCGCATCAGCAGGGCGTCGGGCAAGTAGATAGCCGATCTGCTCCAAACCACAGTGTGTTGGTTAAGGCAGATGCTGGTATATTTATACCTGGAAGGTGCCGAGTTTGACGTAAGGTTGGACATAAGACGTCACTAAGAACTCGCAGTTCTTTCAGGACTCCAGGAGTTCTAGGACACATCAATACAGAAGCAGGGGGAATTCCCGGGCTGCTGGAGGCTTGGTTTGTTTAAGAACACGTTGTGCTTTCTAGGAGTCTATGGGGGTAGCCTTGCCGTATTTGGACTGCATTGGCTATGTCTTAATATGGGTATGATTCTTATGCCTATATAAGGGTATGATATGATATAACCGCATAAGGGCATGAAATCGGGAATATATTTACTAGAGTCCTAGAATCATCTACAACACCCACTCCACGTATAATGTCCATCATTACTAATTACTAAGCAATGTTTAAGCATATCTAAGCATGTGTTTTCCATCCCACCTCAAAATACATAAAATGCATTTGAAATGGTATATGCACGAAAATGAGTATTATACTGTACGTTTTTTGTGAGCAGTGGTGTCATACAGATAATGCATATATTGTACATTTAAAATGTTGACTGAATGAATCACGAAATTTACATTTATAAAAAGGCTCTTAATACAGAACAGAAGGTCGAGACCATTCCATCACATATTTATACAAGAGTGTACATGTGCTGGAGACTAAGTAAATATTGTCTCTGGAGTTTCTAAAAATAGAAATCTTGTTCTCTAAGAATAGTTCTATTGTAAGCAGAGTGTCATGTGCCAAAAAAGTAAATATTTTGGGAACTGGATAAAATCAATTTCGCTCTCTGGGGAAAGAAAATAGTTCCAAAGTTTTTTAGGTTTTGTTTACCAAAACTGAAGGCCGAATTCAGATTTCAGGGAACGCCATGTGCTTGCTTTTTCAACAGTTATTCTTGTTGTTAGGGGAGAACATCAACTCAGATAGGCTGGCAAAAAAATTGTCTACAACAGTAGATGAAAGTTGGGCCATTTCCGAAAAAGTGGAAATAGTGCAAATGTGAGATGCATTACCGTCAGCGTTATCTGGATCAGCAATGTTCACAGAAGGTTGTACCTGTGTGCCGCTTTCATCTCTTACCTCACCGCCACCAAATCATAATGGTGAGGGCTCAATGAATGCCGTCATCAGATTAGGTAGCCGCTGGGGACAACACGTTGCATGAGCCGTTACCGAACCAAGCAAAGTATCGATATCCATAAGTACTGCTGATGGAATTGTGAGACAAACGTCTAACACGCATTCTTCTCCGCATAGCAGGCATCGTAGAACAGGTAAGATGCAATCTTGCCAGATTGGTCTGAATGAGAGAAACCAAGTAGTATTCAGATCTCTTAGCCGAGCCAAGCCGAGGACTTTAGTAATCCGCTCTCGGTATTGCATTGCTAGGATCGTATCTTCCATTGTAGCCTGAGTTTTGTCTGTGACTTGACTTGCCATATCGGAGCAGAAGGAACAAAAATAGGATTCCTTCTACGAGTCCCAAGATGAGAGGCAGGCCGCCGAACACAGAGTGCACGAAATTCGGGAGGATGCCCTGCACTGCTTCAAAGGGTGCTTACAGTCCCGAAAAAATTGTCTTAAATACATGTGCGATGCCACTGGTATCAGACATGTTTAAGATTTGGCTTAACATTTCTATGAAATGTACGGGCAATTTGTCGATAATAATGTATGTATCTCTGCTGCTATCCTTGCAACTTGCAGATCATACGTTTCACTAGACGGCGTTAAAGGCACAGTTGTTTGTAAAAGAATAGACTTCATTCTGCTTAAAGTATCAATTCGAATAGAAGAGATATTCAAAGAAGGCCATATCGCCGCCTCCATGTCTAGCTTGTTGTTTGGATACAATACTTGCATACAACAAGCGACCCTGGAAGTAACGCTCACGAGATAGGCCGTTCCTGGCACCATGCCACAACAGCTGTGGTCACTTATTAGAACGTAGCTGCCGTTGGAAAGCTGTCTGAAAAAAAGCTCTATCTGTGTAGCAGGGGTGCCGTGCAGGTGGCATGAAAGGTTATTTGATGAACCTTCACAGACTCTGTGTAAGTTAATTCCTTGACACAGAAGTGTACCGCTTAGTGAATTTTTACAGTTGTTCCCACTAAGGAATACCTCTTTCTTGCCCCCACTCCAACATCTATGTGTATAAGGTAAATTCCAGGTTGACTTGATGTACCCTTTACCCAACCTTTCATACAGGCCTGCTGGTATATACTTTTGGCAATATTGAAACTGAAAAGTTGTTATCGGAATTGTAATGGTGCCATGTATTATCCATTCAATGACAGGTCTTTCGGAGACTGTCAGTGGTAATCTTTCTAGTTTTTCAATGCTCAGCACCATATAGTCTGCCCCTTTTCGTGCCAAAGAGATTTGTTTATCAGTAAGGTTAAAGATAGAAAATAATGACGTTGTGTTTATCAGACGCCATGGCACGTAGCCTGAACGCAGATTTTGTAACGTCCAGCCTAACTGTACAATAGAACGTAATTGGGACTCGCCATGTTGTAACATTAGCATATCCTGTTCTATTATATCAATAGCAGATGATACAATGCTGTCCAGTGAATAAATTCTGGAGGACAGAGTCGTTAACTCATTGTCCACTACAGAAAGTGATTTTTCCAAATTAATACAATCAATTTCTCGTATTTTTTCTGCAGTTTCAATTTGTGTTACTTTCCAAGCTTCATTGTAAGCTGCATATATACCGGCGTATAGGAAATGTTTTTGACATTGTTTGCGAGGTCCCAATAAGAAATCTCGCAAGTCAGCACCTTCTTTAAGTAAAGTCAAGTGTTGCTTAATTTCAGGTAGTGTGGATTTCTGTAGCTATTCGATGCATAGTTTTCCTACACTATAGGTTTGTTCTATCCCTGGATGTTGTCTTTGGGAATATCTTGGGTCTGGCCTATTCTGTTTGAACCCCTGTATTTTGTTCAGGAATCTATCTTGACAGTTATCAGTGTCTGTGGGCCAGATCAACCATTTGTTCCAATTAGGGAGTGTTCTGTTATGTTTAAAAATAAGGGATACGTCTATCTCCACTTCTTTAGTGCTATTACTATCAGGCATGGGTTTTGGTATAGGCGGTTTGTTTAGGTCTTTTATCCTGGCTAGGCCAAGACAGGTCGTTTGTTGAATGGTGTCATTCAGGAACATTATTTGTTCTGGGATCATGCAGGCTCTGAATAATGATTCTAAACCCTGTACCTGCCAGTCTTTTGTACCCCAGACAGTTTTTGTCTCAATGTTGTTTTTCCAAAATTCAAAACCAAACGTAGACATTTTTTCATAAAATTTTTCAGAATAAATCAGTTTAGTATTTGTCAACATGTTTTTCATTCCTGTCTTATTCATAATTTTAAAATAAACCGTTTCTGGATCAGTGATATTAAACCCTGAAAAGTATGGGAATTTTTCATAAAATGTTTTTGAGCTGCCTTTTGGCGGAGTTGGACAATGTTCCCATTGATTATACATAAAAACATTTCTAGGATTTGCTGATTTATGCAAATATTGATGCCCATAATGATTATAGCAATACATTTCTTCATAATTTGATGAACCTTGTAAATAATCATGTTCTGTATATTTAGCTGACATTTCTAAATCTGACATCATATTGTTAATATTTTCAAAGTCCCAATCATCAGAGAAAGTACTAGGTGATACAAAGTCACTTAAAGAAATCTTGAACTGATGTAGATATTTCAAGAGTTCAACCGGGCCATAGATGTCGTAATCAGTAGTGTCCCACGCTACACCACCAGGTATAGGAATGGCTGTGATATTCACTGATGATAGTTCTCTTTTTTCAATGTGAGATGATCTGTGAGGTTTTAGAACCAAGTTGATGTTCTGACTTGCTGTGTACATTGTACTGTATTTTCCATCAATCATTCTTCCCAA